>NW_010365758.1:132894-150975 GCF_000414095.1 Morus notabilis
TTTCCCTAGTCACTAACTGCAAAATTGCGCCTACCACAGGGAGGATATCTCTTAGTGGTGGCCGGCCACATTGGATAAGGGAGAATGGAGAAAAGTTAAGAATTTTAAGTGGGAGATAATTAACAAGCTTATCTTGGAGAAAAGTTAAGACTTTTTTTGGGAGTCTAATTGTTATGATAGCGTTCATGCCCTTAGGAATAAATGTAATAATGTCTTTTGAGACATTTTGACTATTAATAAAGATTTATTTATTTCATATATCCACGTATAGTCCTCTTTATGTTCATATTAGTTGAATGTATGATAAGCAAACTGAAAGTCTGAGGTTGTCATTCTAAATCTTTAGGTCATGCATGTAATGAAAATAACATGTGGAAGACAGGAATCTAAAGATAATAGTATAAATCATATGATCTACAATCGAGGAAATAAAGTTGGGTGCTTTATTCATGTGAAGATTGTTATGTTGTCTACTTTTTAACGGAGTTATCTACTTCCTAACGGAGACGGCTTGTCTTGGTCATTGGAGGTGGGTCTCCATGGGTAGAGACTAGGGGTGGCAATTCGTGTCACGTGTCGTGTTCGTGTCGTGTTTTGATCGTTTTTTTAAAATTTTCAGTCAACCCGAACACGACCCGTGACACGAAATTGACCCGTGAACCCGAAATTGACACGAAAATTGTATACTTTTATTTAATTTTTTACATATTAGAAATAACTTAAAATTCATAACACACTAAATTACAATAACATCCATTAAAATTAAGTAAATAATAGTATAAGATTTTGAGTATCACTATCATGATATCACAAGTTCATAATAAAATTTAAAATATGAAATGAAAAATATATGTATTTTTTAGTTTTTTACGAGTTTCGTGTCGTATTCGGGTTAGGCGGGGCCAACCCGAAATTGACCTGTATTTTTCGTGTCAATTTCAGGTCGACCCAATTCTGACCCGAACCTCTTTTTTCTCAACCCTAACCCGCAAAATTCATGTCGTTTTCGAGTCGTGTCGTCGTGTCGTGACCCATATTGCCGGCCCTAGTAGAGACATTGATATAGTTTCTAGTGGTGAAATCTATATTGAGTCAGAGTAAAGTTGAATTGTTTTAATTAATAATTCCTTTTGTATAAAATAATTCACTTTTCACGAATTATATGTGGTCATCTTAATCTTGAGATGGATAATGAACCCGTATGCTTGACTTGTATCCTTTGATGTACCAAAGGGAGACATCCTGACATTATGTAAAGGTACGCTTACCGGTACATTGGGGGTATGACTCGTATATGCGTAGATTATTCATAGATAGTGGAATCCATAACTCCTACAAAGAGTCAGTGATATCCTTTTATGCATTATCTGTGGATTAGAAAATACGAGCGCTTGACCATTAGACTATTATGTGTTATCTAAGGCTTACTATTTGTAATGGTACGAATAGTGGTTTTCCGATGGAGTGGTAATGGAACATAAGATAAATGTAATTGGAAAGGTAAAACGGAACATGAACTCAAGTCGATTATGGATATCAGATGGGGATGATACACTAATATATTTAATCATGGACCATAGCTATTCAGAGCTTTGTAAATGTGCTATATAAATCGAGAGTGCAGCTCTAGACTTTTAGTGGAGTAACGCTAGAGTTTTATAATCATGAGACAGACTTGTTGGTTTAAAAGTAGCGTTGTGATTACAGGAGCTTGATTTATACATGTCCATCGGGCCCCTTTGCTAGCTCACATAATTTCCTATAACGATAAAGTGTATTTCCTACGTATTGGTAACTTGTGTTATTTCCGTAACATAGGTTCAAAGTTAATATGAGACTGATTAATTAATTCATGAGTAACTTATCGGATGAATTAATTGATGATTTATTTCTAGATAAATTGATTGAATTAATGTTTCGGGTTGTTTAATTCATGAGTAATTTATCGGCCGAATTAATTGTTAAATTAATTCTAGATAAATATGTTGAATTATTGGTTTGAGAGTTATTTAATATGGAATACTATTATATGATTGTTTTGATCAGGTAACTTTCATATTGAGTTACTTGAATCAAAATTGAGGCTCTGTGTAAGCTTCCCGTGTTGAAAAACTAGGAAAACAAGTTTTCCAAGTTCAGACAGGTCGATCGGTCCGGTCGACCGGTTCATGAAGGACAGGTCGACCGGTGAGTTATAACTTTTCTGTCACCGGTCGATCGGTTGTAACGCGTAGCGCATGCTGACATGGCGAAACTGACTCTCTAAGCGAGATAAACTTTGGAAAACGTAATTGTTACGGATATATGACTTCCTAAACACTATAAATAGCCCAGTAAGTCACTTTATTCATTAGATGACTTGAGAGATGTATTGGGGGCTATTAGCAAAAGATTCCTTAGAAGAAAAATTATTTAATTTTCGAGAATGATTTTTCCTTTGACTTTCTTGTGGTGGGAAGGAGTTCAAGAATACTAAGAGGACATTAAACGACGTGTGCCCACCCGCACTCCGATCGTGGAAACAGGAATAGCAAAGAAGACCAGTTGGTTGAGGCTCTTCCAGTTGCTGGTTGGAACGCTTTGATCTGTCGGACGTACTGTTTCCTAAATCTCTAATGGTATGATTTAGATCTTTAGTATTTATTTTATATAGCATCATGAACATGTTCTTAATTGGCTTTGGCATTGATTTAAAATTTTTTTTTTTAAATTTCGCTGCTCACTCATTGCTGTATTTTCCAATATGTTACTCTATAAAATAAGTGATTGTAAAAAATTATGAGCAACAATTTTTGCTCTCTAAAAGCTATAGTAGCCGAATTTATAGAGTGAGGAAGATGGAAACTTTTCTCCAAAAATTTCACGTCGTGCATGTATTGGTGTTCATGAAAATCTTGAGTGTTCTTGCTAATCCTGTTTTGTTTCAGGTGTGCCCACGCACACGTCTTCGTAGATTCAAGGAATTAACTAGGAAGATTCAGGTTTTCTAAACTAGCATTGGAGCAAGGAACGTTCGAGGTCAAAGAACACAAGTTATCATCCTGATCGGTTGCTAGGTATAATTTTTAATCTGGTTCTTGGTAAAAAAATTAATGTGATTAATTTATTTGTGCATAAATTAATGTAATCTATAAAGCATCTAAAAAGTTTTATGAAAATTTTTGTTATACACGATCAGCTACTCACACGCTTCCACATCCGAAATCGTTTCGGAAACCAACAATTGGTGTCAGAGGCAGGTTTATTGACTATATTAATTCATGCTTCGATTATGTGATAATCAATATTGTATTAAATATGTGATATTTAATTTGTACGTATGTGATGGGTAGGCACTTGCATTTATGCCTTGCATACTCGCGCATTATTTTATTTATTTGAAAGAGTTTTGAAAAATAAATAAAATAAGAACCATGCGCTAAAAATTAAATCGATTTAAGTTGCAAAATTGATTTGCAAGATTATGTTATGTGTGAAATTGAATTTAAGAGTTAAATTTTAAAATTTCACATATCCTATAAATAAATTATTCATTTATACAGATTTGAAAACCATGAGATGTTTTTCAAATAAAATATATATTTGTAAAATATTTAGTGGGAGAGGGTTGTATGACAATACGACCCACTGGTCTTCACCATTAGTTCAACACCGTGAGATCTGGTAGGCGCTTCACGGCGGCATTGATCTGTCCCCCTAAGGAAAGTGTCCTTTCCGGATCAATAACAAGGTTGACTTCCTAGCGATAGGATTTCAGGATGTATTTCTAACTTGACCTACCTTAAGGCGGCACTTTAGAGTTAAGTCTTCAGAATCAGAAATGGTGAGTTACACTCATGAAAATATAATTAAGTTAGTTAATTATATTTTGATCAAAATAACGGTGATTAATAAACATGAAAATATGAGATATTTTGATAATATTTATTAATTGAGAAGGTCTCGGTTCAATTAGCGGGTTATGTGACCTACCCTAAGGCGGCACATAATTCGTGGTATATTGGATTATTGTTGGCACCTATAATTAAAATATGATTTATGTGTTTTTCATGTGCATCATGCATCATATTTAATTGTGTCAAAATCCACACGCCTTGATATTCATGCACATAAATTGATTAGACGAATATTCTATTTATTTCCTACAATATGTCGAATCCTATAATCTCACTACTCGAAACTGAAACACTGACCTAGAGATAACTATGCGAAGTGGTAAAGTAACATAAATAACTTACATTCATGTGATGAATATTAGTTTATCCCAAATAGAGGATTATCCTCCGGTCCCTGAGGAAAACACCTGTAGCTAACTATTAGCTAGGTTTGGGTGTGATACTTGACAAGAAGTATGAAGGCATGGAGACAACTTATGAGATAATGCAGTCATCAGATACTGTGTATGAAAAGTCATATAAAAGGTTTGGCTAAATGTTATAAGGGCCCTGACCAAAAGACAAAGGAAAAGTTGTTTCCACCGAAAGAAGGGAAAAGAATTAAAGTAAATACGATTTGCTAGTTCTAAAAATATGTTTAGTAAAGGGTGATTCTTAATCCTGAATAGTAGATTCGAGAGTAACTAATCTTGTTTTGTTTTCTTTATTAAGTCTTAGCTCTTACAAGGAAATTGTTTCCCGAAATAAAGGAAAGGAATCAAAGCAAATGTGATTTGCTAGTTTTAAAATATGTTTAGTAAAGTGTGATTCCTAATCCTGAATAGTAGATTCGAGAATAACTAATCATGTTTTGTTTTCTTTATTAAGTCTTAGCTCTTACAAGAAAATTGTTTCCCGAAACAAAGAAAGGAATCCAAGTAAATATAATTTGCTTGTACTATGAACACATTTAGTGGAGGGTGATCTTAATCCTGAATAGTAGATTCGGGAGCCACTATTCATGTTGGTTTTCTTTGCAAGGCTTTAGCTCTTAGATGGAAATCTATTTCCACCTAAACAAAGAAGAATCAAAGTAAATAAGATTTACTATTCTAGAAACATCTTTAGTAGAGGGTGATTCCTCGTCCTGGATAGTTGATTCAGGAGTAGCTAATTATGTTTGGGTTTCTTTGTAAAATATTAGTTCTTACAAAGAACTTGCCATCGACGACTACACGATGAAAGTGGGAATACCGCGAGGGTATCAAAAAAAGCAGTGGGAGAAGTTAGACTTATGTTTTTAGAAATAATAAATACCATGTTGAGAACAATATTTATTTCCCTCCAAGCATAAAGATAAATTTGATTTCTATTTTCAAACTATTTGAACAATTACCTTTAATAATAATCTAGTCTACAATTTTTTCAGAATGGTTCCAATATTTGTTCTGGATATTTGAAAAATGGTTTATCCCTTTTAAACTAATGACTGACTCACTACTTTATGTTGAAATGTTCAAAAGTTGACGAACCTAAGAATAAGAGTTAAAGGATTTCTCACGATGATAACACATATTTGTGTCATCTTAGGCATCTTAGGCTTGGTCATATTAACATAAACATGACTGAAAGACTAGTAAGGGATGGTCCTTTATGCGAACTAAAAGTTGGTGAGCTTCCGGTCTGTGAATCTTGTTTAAGAGGTCAAATGACCAAGATGCCTTTCACGGTAAAAGGAGAAAGGGCTACAGAACTTCTTTAGCTGATACATTCGAATGTATGTAGACCATTAAACATCCAAGCAAGAGGAGGTTAAGAATATTTCGTCACTTTTAATGATGATTATTTGAGATATGGTTATGTTTATCTAATGCAACGAAAATCTGAAACTTTTGGAAAGTTTAGAGAACTCCGAGCAGAAGTTGAAAAATAGTTAGGTAAACCAATCAAGACACTTCGATCAGATCAAGGGGATGAATACCTGAACCAAGAGTTTAAGGATTACTTGATTAAAGAAGGTGTGTTGTCACAACTGATAGCACCCGGCACACCACAGCAGAATGGTGTTGTCAAAAGGAGAAATCAGACTTTGCTCGACATGATAAGATCAATGATGAGTTATTATTTATTAAGCATCCAAGCAATAGGAGGTTACGAATATTCTGTCACTTTTATTGATAATTATTCGAGATATGGTTATGTTTATCTAATGCAACAGAAATCTAAAACTTTTCGAAAGTTTAGAGAACTCCAAGCATAAGTTGAAAAACAGTTAGATAAACCAATCAAGACACTTTGATCGGATCGAGGGGGTGAATATCTAGACCAAGAGTTTAAGGATTACTTGATTGAAGAAGGTGTGGTGTCACAACTGATAGCACCCAGCACACCACAACAGAATGGTGTTGCTAAAAGGAGGAATCAGACTTTGCTCGACATGATAAGATCAATGTTGAGTTATTATTTACTATCTACTTCATTTTGAGGATATACCCTTAGAACTGCAGTGTATATTTTAAACTTGGTACCATCTAAGTCTATACCTAAAACGCCCCTAGAGTTGTGGAATTGTCAAAACCTAGTTTGAGACGCATTGACATATAGGGGTGTCTAGTACACGTGCTGAGGCAAAAGGGCGGGAAGTTAGAACCAAGGAAAAAAGTATGCATCTTCATGAGATACCCACAATGGATAAGAGGAGGACTATTTTATAGTCAAGGAGACCAAAAGGTATTTGTGTCGACCAATGTCACGTTTCTGGAGCATGACTATATGATAAATTTCAAGCCTAGAAGCAAATTAGTACTATAAGTGTTACCTTTCGATGAGATTAGGCCACAACCGGCAAGAGTTGTCAGAACACAAAGAAGTAAGACCACGATTCCTAATCAGACTCATGTGGCATATCGTCGTAGTGGGAGGGTAAGCAGGTTACTTAACCGGTATACCGGAGAGGCACAGATCATCACTGTTTATGACAGTATGGAGGATCCATTGACCATTAAGGTTGCGATGGATGATTCTGATAAGGAAAAATGTCAAACAGTTATGAAACTTGAGATGTAGTCCATGTACTCTAACTCAGTCTGGCAACTTGTAGTTCTACCCGAAGGAGAAACCCATTGGATGCAAGTGGATCTTCAAGAAAAAGAGAGAAGCAGATGAAAAAGTTGACACTTATAAAGCAAGGCCAGTGGATAAGAGTTATACCTAGAAAGAGGGAGTTGACTATGAGAAAACTCTCTCACCGGTAGCCATGCTTAAGTCCATTCGGATACTCCTAGCCATAGCAGCATATTTTGACGATGAGATATGGCATATAGATGTCAAGACAGCTTTTTTGAATGACTCTCTTGAGGAAACCATCTATATGGATAAGACAGAAGGTTACATAGAGGAAGGTCAAGGGCAGAAAGTATGCAAACTAGATAGATCCATTTATGGATTGAAGCAAGTTTCTAGATCATGGAACATTAGGTTTGATAAGGCTATAAAGTCTTATGGATTTGATCAAAACCAAAATGTATCAGATGAAAGAAAAGAAGATGTTCTTTTTTTTTACTAGTCTAAATATCTGATATTCAGTTGGAGTGGTCAGTCGTTGTCAGTTGAACTCATGATCGAATCATTGGGTAGCGATGTAGTATATCCTTAAGAGTATGAGAAAAGTAAGAAACTATAAGATAGTTTGGTCAGTGAAAGAGTTGTCTTTTACCTGGATACACAGACTTTGACAATGAGTCATGCATGGATCTCGAGAGTTGATATCCAAATATGCATTCACACTAGGTGAATGAGTCATGATACGGAAGGTTGTTGGCAAAGTGTGATTGCTAATTCTATCTTTAAGAGTCAATGTGTTGCAGCTTGTGAAGTAGCAAACGAAAGTAACTTGACTTCATAAATTCTTAACTAATCTAGTAGTTGTTTTAGGGATAGATTAGTCATAGACACCAAGAAAGTTTCAGGATTAGAGAAATATTCTACATGCTTTAGAACAAGTGGGAGATTGTTTGGAATGGTGTCCTAGAAGCATGAGATGTAATAGGATATTTATTTTTTATTTAATAAAAGAGTTTATTCATTATTTTATGTGCATATATTTATGAATATTTTATGAGTGTTATATGCAAGAGGATAATGTTTAAGGATAATAATCAAAACGATGTTTGTAATGAATTTAATTAAAGTTCATAATCTTTAAATAAAACATTATTAATACATGTCATTTAGAATGGAACAGTGCTATCTGCACTGTTAATATCACGAGATATTGAATGAGTGTATTTCGCATAATGAGATTATGTGGAACAGGGACAGAGACACAATATGAATTTTTAATAATTTTCGTTAAGTATAGAAATTCTAATTGAGTCTATCGATAGTCATATATGGAATGATCTTAATCTTGAGTTCTTAGCAAACTCCTATTTACGGATTTGTGTCTTTTGATTTACTTGGTACGGATTTTGAGATCCTGAATTCTATAAGTTGTATTTTGGAGACATGATGAAGTAGGTAGCCAGGAATGTTATTACACGAGATGGAATCCATTCATTCTTGAGAAAGAAGTAGATAAATAATTCTCTTGAGTGTTGATTAAGTACTTAGACCAGTAGGAGCTCTGATTCAAGAATTTTTTTTATGAATCATTGTCCATTAGAGAATCAATGGTACACAAGGATAAAGATGTAATTAGAGAGGTTAACAGATTTCACCTAACTCTAATTATGAATTGTTTATGGATGATTAATCAATATGCAATGACTATATCAAATGGACACTTCAGAGTTTAGAAGTAATTTATGTCTATAATTACGATAGTGCAATTCCAAGTTTATAATAGAGTAACTATTATAATTAATATAATTAATTAATTAATTAAAGTGTTTAATTAATTATTAATTTTATTTTGAGCTCGAAATTATAGGGCCATGAGTCCCCGCATCGTCTTTGTAATTCTATAAGACACTAAGGGTAAAATAGGAATTTTGAAATTACGGAATTCTAAAATAAAACACTCAAAGATAATTAATTGAGAATTAATTATAAATTAAATAATGTGATTATTTAAGTTTAAATTTAAATTTTGAAACTCACATGTGAAGGTGTTCACATAGTGTGAATGCACAGCAAAGTGTGAATCCCTTTGGTATTCAAATTGCTTGCTCTCCATAGGTATCATATTAACTTATTTGATAAGTTGTTCAATTTGAAATTCAAATTGATTTAAGTTTGACTTAAATTGAAATTTAAATTTAAGTACAAAATTAGAATGTTGAAAACTACGGCTTCGAGTGCGCAGCGAAATTTTAAAAAATTAAATTAATGCCAAAGCCAACCAAGAATATGCTCATGCTGCTATATAACATAAATACTAAATATCTAAATCATACCTTTAGAGATTTAGGAAATAACACGTCGGACAGATTAAAGCGTTCGAAACAGCAACCGGAAGAGCCTCAACCAACTGGTATTCTTTACTCTTCTCGTTTCCACAATTGGAGAGCGGGTGGGCACATGTCGTTCAATCTCCTCTTAGTATTCTTGAACTCCTTCCAACCATAAGAGAGCCAAAAAATCGTTCTTGAGAATTAAACAATTTTTCCTCTTAGAAATCTTTTGCCAATAGCCCCTAAAAAGTCTCCAAGTGATCTAATGAATAATGTGACTTACTGGGCTATTTATAGTATTTAGGAAAACATAGTTCCGTAATAATTAGATTTTTCAAAGTTTATCTCGCTTACATAGTCAGTTTCGCAACGTCAGCATATGCTATGCGTTATAATCGGTCGACCGGTGATAGAGAAGTTATAACTCACCGGTTGACCGGACCGGTCGACCTGTCTGAACTAGGAAAACTTGTTTTCCTAGTTTTTCAACACGGAAAACTTGCACAGAGCCTCAGTTTTCGCAATATGAAAGTTACTTGATCAAAACAGTCATATAATAGTCTTCCCATATTAAATAACTCTCAAAATAAAAATTCAACAAATTTATCTAGAATTAATTTAACAATTAATCCACCCGATAAATTACTCATGAACTAAACAACCCGAGACATTAATTCAACCAATTCATCTAGAATTAATTTATAAATTAATTCACCTGATAAATCACTCATGAATTAATTAACCAATCTCATATTAACTTTGAACCTCTTTTACGGAAATAAGACAAGTTACCAATATGTAGGAATACACCGTATCATTATAGGAAATCAAAAAGACCCGATGGACATATATAAATCAAGCTCCTATAATCACAACGCTACTTGTAAACCAACCAGTCCGTCTCATGATTATAAAACTTTAGCGCTGCTCCATTAAAAGCCTAGAGCTGCACTCTTAATTTATATAGCACATTTACAAAGCTCTGAATAACTCTCGTACATGACTCAATATATTATTGTATCATCACTATAGGATATCCATAATCAACTTAAGGTCAAGTTTCATTTTACCTTCCCAATTACATTTATCTTATATTCCATTACCACTCCATTGGAAAACCACTATTCGTACCATTACAAATAGTAAACCCTTAGATAAAATAGAGTAGTCTAATGGTCGAGCGCTCGTATTTTCCAATCCACAGATAATGCATAAGAGGATATCATTGACTCTTTATAGGAGCTATGGATTCCACTATTTATGAATAATAAATCTACGCATACACGAGTCATACCCCTAATGTACCGGTAAGCGTACCTTTACATAATGTCAAGATGTCTCCCTTTGGTACATCAAAGGAGACGAGTTAAGCATACATGTTCATTATCCATCTCAAGATTAAGATGACCACATATAATCCGTCAAAAGTGAATTATTTTATACAAATGGAATTATTAATTAAAATAATTCAACTTGGATCCAACCCAAGATAGATTTCACAACTATAAACTATATCAATGACTCTACCCCTGGAGTCCCAGCTCTGACGACCAAGACAAGCCGTCTCTGTTAGGATGTAGACAACATAACAATCTTAACATGAATAAAGCGCCCAACTTTATTCCTTCGATTGTAGATCATATGATTTAGACTATCATCTTTAGATTCATATCTTCCGCATGTTCTTCTCATTACCTGCATAACCTAAAGATTTAGAATGACAGTCTCAGATTTTCAGTTTGCTTATCATACATTCAACTAATATGAATATAGAGAGGACAATACATGGATAAATGCCTTAAACTCTCAAATTTCTTTTTTTTTTTTGTTGCAATGTAGCAGTCTAAGATGTGAACTAAAAGGTCTAAAATATCCCTAAATAATTTGAGTAGGGTTTTCAATTTCATATTCTCCTCTTTATTCTCTCTCATCTCTCTTCGCGACGCAATAACTGTCGCAACCATGCTTTCTCAACGGAGCTTGATGCTGAGGAACTCTCTCGAATCTCCTCACTATTGCCGAAGAGCTCACTATAATGACCAAGAAAATCTAGGAATTAAATAATATAATTTATGCATTTAAGTCAAAGATTTTCTTAGGGAATATCAATTTATATTTTGTAACTAGAGAATTTATGAAATTAATATAAGTATTCCTAACCTCCGTAGCAGATTTTATGTTAAGTTCACATTTTACGATCAAGTAAATTCGATTGATAAATTCTCGCCGCAATTGAAGGCTGAAGAATTTCAGTACATATACAATTTGAGAATCTAAATTTTAAGAATCTCCAAGTACAGTACGGTGTTAGCAGCGTACCGAGAAACACTCTGACATTCAAAAACAATCCTTAATTTCCGAACAGATAATTTAAAGTCATGAGGATAATGTTGTAGCAAAAGGATACAATATGAACTCGGTAGTTAACACTGTTGGTGATAATGTCATTCCCGGGATATAATGCATAAAAGTTAAGCCTAGAATTTATTTAGCCTAAGAATAAATTCAAGACTTAAAACAGTTTGAAATATTTTGCGAGTAAGAATTTAATTGGATATTGAATTATTCAGGGATTAATATCGAACTGTAAATAAACAGTAGAAAAGAAACCGTCAGAAATCAAAATTTCCTATCGGCAAAGTTAATTCTTTACAGTAAGTATAATTTTTATCTGTTTCAAGGGAATCTTAAGAGATAAGATAAAAGTACAAGATTAGACTAAGATTTGATTGGATGAGATGTGATTTGATGGTGGTAGGTGAAGAGTAATCATGAGATGCTTTTTTCTCTTCTTTCCCTCACTTGGCTAGTCATGTTTAAAGAAAATTTAACCCAAATTTAATTATTTAAGTAAGGTGATTAAAGGATTAAACATAATTTGTCACGCCCCGTGGCCGGGTCGGTGACGTGGAGGCTCGATTAGGAGTTAAACGCGATTAAAGTAAAATATTAAGAAAATTTCCAAACAAGCCTCCCGTTTAATTGAAAAGTGCATACCAAGAAAGAGACTAAAACTCAAGCCTCTAACACTGTTCAGGGTTACACCCACAGGATCTATCCACAGGATCTTCAATATCGTACATACATGAACGTGTAAATAACATTACAAATATCAACCACAGTCTAGAAATCCAAATATTAGAGTTTATAGAATTTACAAATTCTTACATTCGTACACAAGGAGGATGAACACAATCCTCTCTTAACCGGGTGGTAGCAACTCAGCTACTCTGCACTGCTCCTAGAGTTGCCTGGAAGGGGTTAACATTTATAAAATAATAAAACGTGAGTGAAAGGCCCAGTAGGATATATTTTGAAATAACTTTGTAAATAAATAAACAAGTAAATAAATGAATAATTAAAGGAATAAATATAGACATTCAGTTCCAACACAACAGCCAGAACCTCACATCCTTTTTCTGAAAGGAAATATAACTGAAAATCTCCATATTACAGGCATCAGCAAGTAATTTATACTATGATAAATTACTTACACAACCAAATGCACAAGCCATCACCCCCGGGCCGGGTTTCGGTCCTGCCCCCAAGGATGCACTCTCCACATCCTATCTAGGCCATCAGTCAGTTTACTGATTCGTAAGATCTCTTGTCTTAAGAAATCATTCATTAAAATTTATGAAACAGTTCATTATACTCCGCAGAATCTACAACAAGCCATGGGGGTTTAAAATATTTTTCTTTCGCAAACATGTCATTTCTTTAAAACATTTGCAAGGCCAAAATCTTTTTTGAAAACAGGCTCACAAAGGAAAAGGTAAGAAATCCTATCTTGTAAATATCAAACCTGTGGCTAGCGGTGTACTATTCCGGCTTCCGCTTCCTCAAACCCCTCAATCTGAGTCCTCAGCTAACACTAATACAAGACAACACTTTAGGGTTCAATTCTCATTCCTAAAGCAATTCAGTCTCAATTATATCCTTTGATTTCCTATTAGTGTGCCTTAATCAAATTCCAAGTTTCATAAATCAATTCATGTTTCAAATTTTCATTCCAAGGATTTTAAATTCCAAAACATGGATTAAAGATGTTAATCCATTGACTCTAGGTCCCCAAATGAAGCTAATTTAGGTTCTCCTCAAAATCAGGGTCAAAACAAGGTTTTTCAGGCAAAACAGGGTCAAACCCCGCGTACATCGGTCGACCGGTGACAGAGCAGTGCAACACCACCGGTTGACCAGTGGTGTGCAATTCGGTCGACTGCATCGGTCGACCAGTAGACCAATGCAGTTCGGTCGACCGGGTCAGTCGACCGGTCCGGTCTACCTGTGAAGAAAACAGGCGAAGAAAAATCTACAGAATCAGCCCAAAAACTTTTGATTTTAGATCCAAATGGAAATATCTCAAAGGAAAACCACTAGATCCGGGTTCTAGGTACTAAAATAAGTCCAAAGAACTCAAGATCTCCAATTTCTACCACGGTTTTACTCAAAAACCATCAAAATCTATTTCGAACCAAAAATAAGTTTTTAAATATGACAATCCAAGAATCAAGAGAGGTTTTTCAAAAATCTTACCTCGAATCCTTCTCTTGGCTTTGAAAACTTCTTGAAACTCTTTTTTGGTTCAAAATCCGGTTGATTTACGAGAGAAAACGAGAGAGAGAATGAGAGAGTGAGAACGAGAGTGAAGAGAGAGGAGAGAGAGTGTGCTCGGGAAGGAAAAAGGAAAAAGGAAGAAAAGAAAAGAAAAGAAAAGGAAAAGGAAAAAGAAAAGAAAAATAGGTGTCTAAGTATTTTAAAATAACAGTCCAGAAAATGTGCCCATACACACTTTTGGATAAAAATGTAAATACTGAGAATATTTAAATACCTTGAAATTATTTAAATTACACCTCAGAAACATTTAATAAATAATAATTAATTTATTAAATCAAATTAGGCACACTAATATATCTTAATTACCTCAATTAATCCCATTTAATTCTTCGAGGTGTTACATAATTACCTAGTTGTCTATAAATAGAAACACCTAAATCTAAGCCTTATTTTGGCTCTACTTTTCCTCTTTCTTTCACCAAAGAACCGAACCTTTCCCCTCTAGCTTACAGACTCTCAAAAGTTTTCACCTTCTCACCACAAATCCTAGTTTAAGTTGAAGGAGAAGAGGAGGATTTCAAGGATTTTCAAACGAGAGTTTTTCAAGGGTAATTTCTTGAACTCTCCTCCATTACTTTTCTAGCCAACCTTAAGCTTGAAATTCTGGATGTAATTTATCGTCACATGAGGTTATGGTTTATAATAAGGGTGTGTGAGTTTTATGTTAGTTTTGTGTATTTTGAGGTTAGTTTAATTAGTACTATGTGGTATGTTTATGCTTGGTTTAAGTTTTGTTTATTTTGGTTAGAGGTAAAATTTTTCGGTTACTTTGAACGCGAAAATGAGGATCCTAAAGTCAGATTTTTCAACTATTCTAAATTTACACTTATAGTTCTCAATGTTTTGAACGTTTTTCTGTGATTGTGAATAAACCTAGTTTTAACTCTAAATACAACTTTTAAGCCATTTTTCAAAAACACTACATGCTATCCAGAAAACTGTTTCAACACTGGCCACTGCTGTTTTCAGCCAAACGAGGCCTTTCGAGGCTGAATCGCCATTTTCTTTGACATAATATTTTTAGATCTTGACGAGACGAAGAATTCTCGTGAATAACATATTTTTAAAATCCGACTCTAAGATGCAATAAAACGCAGATTTCAGAAACTGCACAGCTTTAACCGAATAAAAATAAAACAGTTTTGATTTTTAACAAAAGTTATCAAAGAATTTGAGATGTGATTTCAGTAAAATACTATGATTTTAGATCTCGCTCTACCGAAAAATATTCATGAAGAAAGTTTTTGAGAAAAATGGTTTCTAAGATATAATTTGACGGTGATTTACGAACTAATTGTAAAATGCTTAAGAAAATAGTTTCAAAAGTCAGTATTTGACAGAAAATTCATTTAGGACAGATAATAGGATTTTAGTACTTGTAACTAAATAAATGAGCAATCAGTTTTATGAAAATCGAATAAAAAATTCTTTTAAAACCTTAATAGTTTTCGAGCAAAAGATTCAAACAAAAATTTATGAGCCAAATGTATTATGCCCTTAGAATTATGAAGATTAGATACTGATCTAATGCTCGCATTAGTTCAAGCGACATCGCTCAAGTCTAAAATTTAACATTCTAGAAATTGGAACGCCTTTATTAAGTCACTAGGTCAAAGTTGGCCTTATTAATAGAACAAGCCCAATAAAGTAATTTACGGGTGGTTAGTTGCTAGATTGGATAATTGGCTGATCAAAAATTTATTCCAATCTAGGCATAAGTATGTTAAGGGCAATTAAAGAAAATAAGATTTTGAGGATTTAATAAATTAATCCTACAGTAAATTTTTACGATCCTTTGATAAAGGAAAGGAATACATGCCTTAAGTAAAGGATTAGATTCCTTCATAAGTTGTTAAAATAGAATAGCAAACGACAACTAATCTCACATTCTCAATGGGTGTTCATTTTCATAAGTACGCAAGTAAGAGAATAGGCTGTTTAGTGAATAGTGGATTCCAGCTCTGTAAATTAGGTAAGTAGGAATCTCGCCTACAGTATGAATAGATTTTAAAGAAAAATGTATAGATTTTATTTATGAATGTTTATGTTTTATGTGATGCCATGCCCTATTGCATACACCTTAATAAGTCAAGTGGAACTTGTAAGAATAATCTCAGTTGAATGCCGTACCAGCATCTGAGAAGGAGGTAACTCAGACTCCGCAAGGGAGATATAAAAAAAAGTATATAGTAAGTTAAATCACGGTGTCATTGGGGACCTTGCAAACCCCCAGACACAGATGATTGCGCGCACATGGTACGAGGACTCGAGCCCATCAGTAAATAAGATAAGATCAGATAATAAGAATTTAAGAAGACGTGATCATAATTAAGCATAATTTGTTTGTGCATATTCATTTATGCGAACTTATAGTTATTTTGCGATATATAGTTCCTACTTGCTGAGCGAAAGCTCATCATAGAATATTTATACTGTAGGTAAGCAACCTGCACCTAATACTTGATGGACTGACGGCGAGATAATGGACGAATGATGTGAAGATCAGAGAATGGATACTGCTCGCAATTATTTTCGCAATCAGTTTTACGTGATAAATAGTTTTACTAATTATGATTCTGAAACTATATGTTAAATTGTTATGTAGATTATGGTTGTAAAGAAGCTAGACTGAAGGATTAAGTGTATATACATTAAGATATATATATATGCTTTGAAAAATGGATACATTAGGGTATGAATATTTTAAGCAAGAAAGCATAATCGAAATTTATGTCTACTATAAGTCTTTTTTTTTAAAATGTTCCACAAATTTTAAGAAATTTCAGCAAGTACAAGTTAATTTCAGCTATAGTGACGGCCACCTAGGAGGGTCGTTATAGTTGGTATCAGAGCCGGTATCCTGCTATCCTACTCCACATCATTGCGTGCCTACTCCGCCACAGTCTAAGTAGAATTTACGTATGTAAATTAGTTTCTTACTAAGTTGGAATTTAATTTTTAAAACTATATACATATAGGATTGTAGTATCATACATGGCATCCTCCTTTGTACCATCTCCAGGTGGAGTCCCATATGATCCGCAGATGGCCCAATTAGTTATAGCCTTCCGAAACTCTAATCCGGGCGACTATGATGGTGAGACATATGCTGGGAGGACACGAGATTAGTTGTTGCAGATCTAGGCGATTCTAGAGGCCTGTGGAGTTCATAGGAGATATTGGGTGGTATTAGCTACTATGCAGTTTATACGAAAGGCTAGGGCTTGGTGGAGCAGCCTTCAAGTCGATCCTAGACAAATGGAGTGGGAGCGATTTTAGCATCACCTTTAGTAATGGGTAGCGACATCCCCAGCACCTTCAGTGCCTCAGCAAGTCTATAATGTACATGAGCTATACCAAACCTTTCTTAAGCAGGTTTTAACATGGTGAGCCGATGGTTTCATATCATCACCGTTTTCTACATGAGTTGGTCCTGAGTTATCCGTTTCACCTTATCACGGAGGACCTATGCCTCATGTTCATTGAAGGAGTCCCTAGATGGATCAGAGATGTAGTAGACCTCTACCAACTCATTCCAGACTACGACCAGATAGTAGAGACAGTACTCGAGATAGAGGCCATGCATGACCCACCCATGGAGCCAGTAGGCTTGGCCCAGCAGCCTCAAGAGGAGATACCAGCTCCCCCACCAGTAGCACCTCCTCTAGCCGAGGACCACATTGAGGAGGATGATGGAGGCATTGTCGTAGATGAGGACTAGGAGCATTCCTCACCTCAAACCTTTAGCTCTACTTTTTGTATAGGACCATTTTGTACCTTGAGAAGTGGTAGCCACTCTCACCTAGACCTGACATGAGTTTCTTTTGTAATGATGTACAGTGAAAAGTGATAAACACTCTTAGTAGACATTACCTTGACATTCTATGTACTGTGAGAAGTGGTAGCCATTCTCACCCTGACCTGACTAGGCATTTTTACTGATGTATTATGGGAAGTGGTAGCCACTCCCAATGGATATGCTGATATATGTATATGATGTGGGAAGTAACATACACCCCCGACTATTATGATTAAAAAGTTATGTCATTAAAAGTTTATGCTTAAATGAGAGAAAAATTATATTTATAAATCAAGAGTGTATGTCTGAATGAAATCATGTATAACATAAACAAGATTTCATGTACACGATATGATTACGTTTCGCATACAACAAACGTAATTTTACATGTAGGGAA
>NW_010365758.1:151000-156345 GCF_000414095.1 Morus notabilis
TAGAAAACTTACATAGTCTTTTCTTTTAATGAAGGATCATGGTTTGACCGTTAGATCAAGCTACTTGAGGACAGCTAGAGGTCGACTTGACAATTCAGATAGCCGAAATGAGACAACTACTACAAGTGCAGTAACAAGATATGAATGCTCTGCGTGAGCAGTTGGCTCGTCAAAATCAAGCACTACCAGCTAGAGGGGAGCCAGCCCACAAAAATCCACCTATCGGGAAGATTCCCCTACAACCGACAGATAGATTGATCAAGAAATACTGCCAGCACCGATCGCTCCTGTAGTAGCTGAGGGACGGAACTACCACCCAGTAGAGGATGGGCATTGGGTATCAATCCTACAAAGGTTCTGTCGTATGAAAGCACTGGAGTTCCCTAGTTCCACAGACCCTGTAGAAGCCGACAACTGGCTAATCGATGTTCAAGTGGTCTTAAACCTTATGAGGCTACATGACCAAGAAAAAGTATTGTGTGCCTCTTACATGCTTAAGAAGGAAGCTGGCCGATAGTGGCAGACAGTGGAGCTGAAGAGAGACGTCGATGAGATGATTTGGTAAGATTTTATCGAGGTGTTTAATGAGAAATACTTTAATTTGGACAACATGGCAACCAAGGAGAAAAAGTTTCATAACTTTCGTCAAAGAAATTTTTTAGTAGTAGATGCAGTACAAAAGTTCAAGCAACTAGCTCGTCTATGCCCACACATGGTGCCCTCAGAGTGAGAGGAAGTTAGGAGGATGATGACGATGTTTAGAACCGATCTCGTTGTTGTAATCAGCAGCAGGGGTAGACCGCCTATAATTGTGGAAGACTGTGTTGGGCGAGCAATTCGTGCAGAATACTAGGTAAATCAAAACAGGGAGGAAGAGTTAAATTCTACAAGGCCAAGAAAGAGGAAAGGGCCAAAGGGAAACAAAACCCAAAAGCCCAACCAAAAGGCCAGAGCGGTAACCCAGGCCAAGGTAATAGGCAGCAAAGACAGAGACAAAATAAGAGGAAATGGAATTTCAACCCTGGGAACCAGAAGGGTTAACCTCAGTAGAAGGGTAACAACAATCTCTCTAATTGTATTAAGTGTGGAAGGAAGCATCTGGGAGAATATAGAGCTGGAATAAGCGGCTGTTACATCTGTGGCAAGGAGGGCCATTTTGATGTTAGCGTTTATGCCCTTAGGAATAAATGTAACAATGTTCTTCGAGAAATTTTGACTATTAATAAAGATTTATTTATTTCATATGTCCATCTATTGTCCTCTTTATGTTCATATTAGTTGAATGTATGATAAGCAAATTGAAAGTCTGAGTTTGTCATTCTAAATCTTTAGGTCATGCATGTAATGAGAAGAACATGTGGAAGACAGGAATCTAAAGATAATAGTCTAAATCATATGATCCACAATTGAGGGAATAGAGTTGGGCACTTTATTCATGTTAAGGTAATTATGTTGTCTACTTCCTAGCGGAGACGGCTTGTCTTGGTCGTTGGAGGCGGGTCTCTATAGGTAGAGACATTGATATAGTTTCTAGTGGTGAAATCTTTATTGGGTCGGACCAAAGTTGAATTATTTTAATTAATAATTTTGTTTGTATAAAACAATTCACTTTTGATGAATTATATGTAGTCATCTTAATCCTGAGATGGATAAGGAACCCGTACGCTTGACTTGTATCCTTTGATGTACCAAAGGGAGACATCATGACATTATGTAAAGGTACGCTTATTGGTACATTGTGGGTATGACTCGTGTATGCGTAGATTCGTTATTCATTGATAGTGGAATGCATAGCTCCTATAAAGAGTCAATGATATCCTCTTATGCATTATCTGTGGATTGCAAAATATGAACGCTCGGCCATTAGACTACTCTGTGTTATCTAATGGTTTACTATTTGTAATTGTAGGAATTATGGTTTTCTGATGGAGTGGTAATGGACCATAAGATAAATGTAATCAGGAAGGTAAAATGAAACTTGACCTTAAGTTGATTATGGATATCCTATGAGAATGATACGCTAATATATTGAGTCATGGACGAGAGCTATTTAGTGCTTTGTAAATGTGCTATATAAATCGAGAGTGCAACTCTAGGCTTTTAGTGGAGTAGCGCTATAGTTTTATAATCATGAGACAGACTTGTTGGTTTACAATAGCGTTGTGATTATAGGATCTTGATTTATATATGTCCATCAGGTCCCTTTACTAGCTTACATAATTTGCTGTAATGATACGTCAGACGTTGAGGCTCTTCCGGTTGCTGTTTGGAACACTTTGATATGTCAGACGTGCTGTTTCTTAAATCTCTAAAGGTATGATTTAGATCTTTAGTATTTATGTTATATAGCATCATGAACATGTTCTTGGTTGGCTTTGGCATTGATTTAAATTTTTTTGTAAAATTTTGCTGCGCACTCAATGCTGTATTTTCCAACAGTTGACACCGTTGGTGATAATGCCATTTTTGGGATATAATGCAGAAAAGTTAAGCTTAGAATTTATTTAGCCTAGGAATAAATTCAAGACTTAAAACAGTCCAAAATATTACGCGAGTAAGAATTAAATTGGATATTGAATTATTCAGGGATTAATATCGAATTGTAAATAAACAGTAGAAAAGGAACCGTCGGAAATCAAAACTTCCTATCGGATATGTTAATTCTTTACAGTTAGTATAATTTTTATCTGTTTCAAGAGAATCTTAAGAGATAAGACCAAAATACAAGATTAGACTAAGATTTGATTGGATGAGATGTGATTTGATAGTGGTATGTGAAGAGTAATCATGAGATATTTTTTTCTCTCTTTTCCCTCACTTGGCCGGCCATGTTTAAAGTGATTTTAACCCAAATTTAGTTATTTAAGTAAGGAGTTTAAAGGGTTAAGCATAATTACCTAGTTGTCTATAAGTAGAAACACCTAAATCTAAGCCTCATTTTTGCTATACTTTTCCTCTTTCTTTCACCAGAGAACCGAACCTTTCCCCTCTAGCTTACATACTCTCAAAAGTTTCCACCTTGTCACTACAAATCCTAGTTTAAGTTGAATGAGAAGAGGATGATTTCAAGGATTTTTAAAAGAGAGTTCTTCAAAGGTAATTTCTTGAACTCTCTTCCATTATTTTTCTAGCCAACCTTAAGCTTGAAATTATGGATGTAATTTCTGGTCACTTGAGGCTATGGTTTGTAATAAGGATGTGTGAGTTTTATGTTGGTTTTGTGTGTTTTGAGGTTGGTTTAATTAGTATTATGTGGTATGTTTATGCTTGGTTGAAGTTTTGTTCATTTTGGTTAGAGGTAAAATTTTCTTCTTACTTTAAACGCGAAAATGAGGATCTTAAAGCGAGATTTTTCAGCTAATCTCATACTCTCAATGAGTGTTCATTTTCAGAAGTAAGCAAGTAAGACAATAGGCTGTTTGGCGAATAGTGGATTCCGGTTCTATAAATCAGGTAAGTAGGAATCTCGCTTATAGTATGAATAGATTTTAAAGAAAAAGTTACACATGTTATATATGCATGTTTATGCTTTATGCGATGCCATGCCATATTGCATACACCTTAATAAGTTAAGTGGAACTTATAAGAATAATCTCAGTTGAGTGCCATACCAGCATCTGAGAGGGAGGTCACTCAGACTCCGCAAAGAAGATATAAAAAAAGCATATAGTAAGTTAAATCACGCTGTCGTTGGGGACCTTGCAAACCCCCAGACCCAGATGATTGCGCGCACATGGTACGAGGACTCGGGCCCATCAGTAAATAAGATAAGATCAGATAATAAGAATTTAATAAGACATGATCATAATTAAGTATAATTGGTTCATGCATATTCATTCATGTGAACTTATAGTTATTTTGCGAGAGATAGTCCCTACTTGCTGAACGCAAGCTCATCATAAAATATTTATATTATAGGTAAGCAACCTGCACATAATACTTGATGGATTGATGGTGAGATAATGGACGAATGATGTGGAGATCAGAGAATGGATACCGCTTGTAATTATTTCCACAATCAGTTTTACGTGATAAATAGTTTTGCTAATTATGATTTCGAAACTATATGTTAAATGGTTATGTGGATTATGGTTGTAAATAAGCTAAACTGAAGGATTAAGTGTAAATACGTATAGATATATATATATATATATATATATATATGCTTCGAAAAATGGATATATTAAGGTATGAATATTTTAAGCAAGAAAGTAAATTTGAAATTTATGTCTACTATAAGAGTCTTTTAAAAAAAATGTTCCATAAATTTCAAGAAATTCCAGCAAGTACAAGTTAATTTCAGCTACAGTGACAGTGACGTAAGAGGGTCGTCATACTCACCGCCACTAGTAATGGACCATTGTCGTCGCAAAGAGTTCTAGTGACCTCTCCATCACCAAGTAGTGAGCCATCATTATTGCGAAGAGGCGCCACTAGATCTGAAGCACAAGACCTCTCTTTCTCGGCGTTGTACGATTGGCAAGGAATAGGCAAAACAAATCTGGCCACTGCGCAGAGGAGATCTCTCCCCTTCGTGGTTGTGCGAAGGAGATCCACCTCCTCCACACGAGGAGAGATCTCTCCCATAGTAGCTCTTATGGACAAATGTGCATTTTTTTATTTTTTTCTGTGATATGATATATGATGTTTTGTTTGTTTTTGTATTTTACTTTTTCTTTTTGGTGATTTGGTTTCCGGTTGGAGGCCTACGAAAACGGTGGTTTCTGGTAAATTTTGGTGGTTATTGGCCGGGGACTTGGTTGGCACCAGTAGTTAGTAGCTGCTGATGACTTCTACCGTCAATACTGATGGTTGTCCGTTAGATGCTGTCAGGTATCTCAGTTGCATACATGTTTCGTGGCCGGGTACTAACGGGTCTCTCGGTTGGATATTGATCTTGGCCAGAGACCTACAATTCCTAAGTATAATGACGTGACTATGATACAATAATTTATGTCTCTTGACATATGTTAATCTAAGCCTGTAATGTTTCTCTAAAGTTAAAAAAAAAAAAAAAAAAAGAAAGAAAGAAGAGAAGAGAAAGAAACGTGACTCTTATTCCGATACATTACTTGTAAAACCAGGTTCTCCCCCGTTAAAAAAAAATAATAATAATAATAACAAAAAAAGAAAATTCAACTTCTCCAAAGTTCTCTCCCACCTCTCTCTGTTACAAAAGAGAGACTCACTTTAGCATAAGCCTTAGGGCAAAGCAGACATTCTTCTTCTTCTTCTCTCAATTTCTGTGATTCTGCAAAGCCATGGTGGAGGCCATGGAATTTCTCCGATCCAATCTCTCCCGCGTTCGGATCCCCGAGCCCACCAACCGTATCTACAAGCAGGAA
>NW_010365758.1:156484-167080 GCF_000414095.1 Morus notabilis
AGGAATGCTGCTTATCCTTTGACACTCCGGTAATCTCTTCTTTTTCTGTTTGGCTACTGAGAAACTTCGTGATTTTGTTTTTGCCGCATTACTTTGATGCTCGATTATCTCCATTTCCCATTTTTTGGGGTTTCGTTCTTGTTGTTTTAGAATTTCATTTTCTCCGCGGATAGTTCAAAGATTATTAGCGTGTTTGACAATTTTGCTTACTTAGTTGCTGTTTGGGAAGTGGCAAAGTGTAGAAAGTGGGTAGAAAATGCCACGCCCAATTTAGGTTTAATCCGCAGCTTATTTTCTTTTAGTATTCGGAGTTTAATCCGTGGCCGAAGTAAGAATTTGCGTGTTTGATGATTTTTTATAATTATATTTGGATTGGTTTAGGAAATGATTGATATAGATACTACAGCTAATTTTTGCCTTGATCAGAAAAGAGTATATATATGTATATGTATATGTATATATTATATTCACTGTTTTTGTGGCTTGAGTTTGTTGGTGCTACTTGATTATGCCCTTTGCCATTCTATTATTTCTTTTTCTTTATTTTTTAAAGCTTTTGTGTTTGAAGTACTTGTTGTCTTTGTTGTTGCAATTTTGGCTTTCTTTCCATGTTGTAACCATTTGGAATGTTGTGAATGCATGTGAAGAAAAATACTTGGTAACATTTTGGTGTCTTTGCTCTGTTGAAGCTTTACATTGTTCAGAGTTTTCTCTTTTCTAATCGGTGTTCTTTTAACGGGTTTCAGAAATCCGAAGGTGGCTTGTTCATCGACATGACTACATTTCTTGCTTTTGGAAAGGAATGTGTTGGTTGGAACTATGAGAAGACTGGAAACCCTGTTTATTTGCATATAAAGCAAACAAAAAAGTTGGTTCCCGAAGATAGACCTTTAAAGAAACCTACTTTACTGGCTATAGGTATGTTAACGATCTAAATTTAGATTTTTGGACATTATATTGTTTTTTGTCTTTATTCTTTTAAATTTTTTCTGGAGCGTGGATTGTGCTTTTGATCATTATATTTTGTTTTGGTAAGAAGAAGTTGTTGGATGTTTCAGTGTTGTCTAGTATGACAATATATAGCTGATGAAACAATTTGAATTTGCTGATAATAAGACCTAGTTGGGAGCTATATCTGTTCTAATTTTTCAAGGATGACTTTTTAACACAGACCACTGGAATAAGTACTCTGTTTGATTATTAAGAAGTGCCTTCTCTAATATTTAATGAGAAAATCAATGGAGGACCGAGGACCTTAGGGAAGCAATATGAAATTATGAGTCAAAAGCACTGACTATACATTAATTAGTTTAGTTAAATAGGATGCAAATGGTTAAATAGGATGCCTGGTATCTTCTTTTGGCTCTTGGTCGTACTATTTTTCTCTTTCGATAATAGTTTTTATTAGCCAAGTACCTGAATGGTGATAACAATATTGGAGAAAGTGACATCCAGGCTGTCGCAGCATGCAGGCCCAAATAGCATTCATTTATGTAGTAGTTATATTTTTCTCTTATTTAGGGAATAGCATGGTTTGATCCTTATGGTATTTTATTTGTAGGTGTTGATGGTGGATTTGACAACAATGAAATTGATTATGAAGAGACCTACAGTATAGTCATGTTGCCTGATTATGTAACTCTTCCTTTTCCTTCTGTGGAGTTACCAGAGAAGGTGCTTATTTTCTTTTAATTTGTAAACTGTAAAATGATTGATGGAAGAAATATGAAAGCTACAATCTCAATTCTCAAACAATAATAGGATCTGGGGTTGTACTTCAGGTAAGGTTGGCAGTTGATGCCATTTTAAGGGCTGAAGGTGCTGAGAGGAAAGAGCAAGTTGCAGCCTGGACAGCTGATAAAAAGCAAATTAGTGCATATGCAATGAGTTTACAACAAATTGGCAATGGTGTTATTGTTCCCCCATCTGGGTGGAAATGTTTCAAGTGTGATAAGACAGAAAATCTTTGGCTGAACCTAACTGATGGAATGATTCTCTGTGGACGAAGAAATTGGGATGGAACTGGTGGCAACAACCACGCCGTTGAGCATTATAAGGAAACAGGCTATCCTCTTGCTGTAAAACTGGGGACAATTACGGCTGATTTGGAAGGAGCAGGTAATGTCACTTCGTGTAGAAGATTCGAGAACTGTAATGTTAATTCAAATATGTTTGGAGCATTGCAAGATGATTAATATAACAAGATTTATTATATTTAAACTTTGTTAACCCTTTTTTTTTTTTTTTTTTGCTCATCTCAAATTGCATTAATGCAGTTTAGTGTATGTACCCTATACTTCTGATCAGTGATCACAAATGAACTTCCAAATTTGAGTTAGAAACGTTCTCTTGGCCTACAAAAGTCAGCATGCTGAAAATTGTAGGCTGCTCGCTTTAGTAGCTTAGTGTTCTATATGTGTTACTATTGTATTTCAGTTTATTTCTGAAGGTTTTGTATTTTTAATCAAGTGGTAATGACGAGTAACATATTGTGGCAGCTCAGATATTTACTCTTACCCAGAGGATAATAGTGTTTTGGATCCTCTTCTAGCACAACATCTGGCATTTTTTGGAATTGATTTTTCATCACTACAGAAGGTTAGTAGCTTGTACATCTTTAAACCATCTTTTATGACTACTGTTCTGTCAATATTCCATTTCTGTTTCTTATAGGTTGCTAGTTCTGTGGTAGTGGTTGTATTTGAACACACCGATAGTGTGTGTAGTGGCTAGAGGACTTGTGGAATGTTGATCTTACTCTTTGCATTCACATTTTTCGTTGTGGAGGGAATTAAGGGTACCCATGTAAAATGCTTCATGCTTATCTTTTGAGACAGTAATTTGTGGCGAAAGAAAAGAATTTAAACTTTAATGGGATTTTTTTTTTCTCGATTTTTTTAAACAAATCTAATGAACAAAGCCTTGAAGCAATCCGATCAAACAATGGAAATTTGGCTTTCTAATTTTATGGAACTCCCAATTTCCTTTTAATATTGGGACATGGTTTGACATGAAATAGTCTTGGATAACCAAAGAATCAAGCCTGGTAATCTATGCATGTAGGTTGTTCTATGCTGAATAATCATGTTAACAATTACATTGTTGTTTTCAGACAGAAATGACTACTGCTGAAAGAGAACTTGACCAGAATACCAATTTTGATTGGAACCGGATTCAAGAAAGCGGACAGGATGTGGAGCCTATTTGCGGACCTGGTTACACGGGGCTTGTCAATCTTGGAAATAGGTAACTTTGTTACAATCAGAGCGCTGCTAGAGTCATCTTATTTGTTTTGATATTTCTTGTATTCTCATTTTGTTCTTTTGCAGCTGCTACCTGGCAGCCACTATGCAGGTTGTGTTCTCAACACACTCCTTCTACACACGGTTGGTTTTTGTTATTATTATTGCTGTTATTTTAGTTTATGAAAATTAGTATATGTATCATTCATTACAATTTTTATGCTTTGGTTACTTACTTTTTATTGTCATGAATTTGATTTTGGCAGGTACTACAAGAATCAAACGTTGAAAACGGCTTTTGCGATGGCTCCTGCTGATCCCACTGTAGACCTGAATATGCAGTTGTAAGTAGCTAGCACAAATTATTTAGGACAAGAAACCGAACAAAAAAGAAGGAAGAGAAATGAAAGTAGCTAGCATGTTTATAAAGCAGTTCATATAATTCCCTGATATAGAAAGCTTCTGTATTCATGAAGATTCCATATTGTATGACAGAACAAAGCTGGGACATGGTTTGCTGTCTGGTAAATACTCTATTCCATCTCATGAGGTATGCAAACTATCTGAATAATTTTTTCGTAACAATAGGTTCTGCTTCTTCTTGTTTAATGTTATCTTATTTCTTATCCAGGAAAAGGATCATACAAATACTTCTACACCAACAGCGACTGCTGTGAGTTTCTTCCTTAGTTATTCCTCGTTCTTTTTTGTTTTTTATTTTTTTTCATTTCATTGGTGCAAGTTTTCACTTATCCTGCAATCTACTTTATGTTGATTGCTGTCCAATCATTGAGCTATTTATTTACCGTGTTAGTCTTCATATGTTTTCTATAGATTGTTTTCAATTTGCATGCATTGCACACTAGTGAGTGCACTTGGATGATTCCCCTTTGATTGTTTTATTTTTTATTTTTCTTGATTTTTCCATCTTATACAAATATTAGAAACAAGAGGGGATACCACCTCGTATGTTCAAAGCTGTTATTGCTGCCAGTCATCCTGAATTTTCTACCATGAGACAGCAGGTATGTTTACTGTCCTTCATTTTATTTTACTTTATTATTATTTTTTAGATTAGATGCATTTTTGGCAGATGATACTTTTGGGAGTTCTATTTTCTCTCCTTTTATTTATTTATTTATTTTTTGAGAATTTATAAGTACACGCACTTACTGGAAATCTCTCAGATTTACATTCATATGCATTTTCTGTTTTGAAAACTCATGCAAGTAATTTTCAAGTTCTGCGTATTTGCTTTTATAAGTACTTGAAATGACTTCTATTTAGGATGCCTTGGAGTTCTTCCTACATTTTCTTGATCAAGTTGAACGAACAAATGGTGGGAAACCTGAGCTTGATCCTGCAAGGTGTTTCAAGTTTGGTGTTGAAGACCGTATTCTGTGCTCATCTGGAAAAGTTGCTTACAATAGAAGGCTTGACTATATTCTTTCTCTAAATATCCCATTGCATGAAGCTACTAATAAAGGTGAGTTTGTTAGGATTGTTTCCTATTCGTGCAAAATTCATTTTGTTTTGATGCTTTATATATGATATTGCAGAGGAGCTTGAAGCCTTTCATAAACTGAAAGCTGAAAAAATTTCAGAAGGGAAGGAAGTGTAAGTCTTTCCGATACAAAATTTATACTTCAGATAATTTTTTAGACATTTTGCTAAGCATGCTGGCATATGGCAGATCTAATGATGAGGTTGTACGTCCAAGGGTGCCTCTAGAAGCATGTCTTGCCAGCTTTTCATCTCCAGAAGAGATACATGATTTTTATAGTACTGCGTTGAAGACTAAGACAACAGCTGTCAAGTAAGTTTTGTTGTTTCCAATTGTCTCAATATAGCCCAAGATAATGTTCTATCTGCTAAACATCTGATAGTATGCTCTTCTATATTTGAGTAATTTGACCAAAACGTGAAAGGCACGTTTCGGTTGAGCTTAATTTCCTTTTTCTTTTTATTTTTATTAAAATTCTGCAGCTCTCTTAAAAAGGAATATCTGCAAGCACGACTTTTGCAAGAAAAGAAGCTAAGTGTTTAGAATTAATGAGATTTATGTCTCCAATAAATTCAAGAAAACCACTAGTTTGTATAGGAAAAAATATGCGGAACAGGATTTGGTCTTATTAGATTGGTTAAGTGGTTGAAATCAAGTGCTGAGAATCCCAAGTTGCTTGGAGATATTAATTTACTTGTTATCCAACTGAAAAGCGGAAAAGGGTATTAGTTACCATACAGGTGCTTAAATATTTGAGAGGCCATGACAGCAATGTAGTTCTCAATCTCATGTATTATGCCAACTACTGTGTTTTTTGAAGGATAAACCAAAATAGATTCCGCGGAAAGAAATTTTTTGCAGGAAATCTTTGTTGCTCTTCTTGAACAGAACTAAGATTGACTGTTTTTCTACCATCCCTTTCATGGGTGCCTTGCAGGACTGCTGGTCTAACTTCGTTCCCTGATTATCTAGTTTTGCATATGCGGAAATTTGTTATGGAAGAGGGTTGGGTGCCAAAAAAGCTAGGTATTTTAATTTCTGCTGTTTCTTTAGGTTTTATTTTCTCCTTTTTCCTTTGACATTTTGGACACTTATTACTTATTGTATCTTTCAATTCAGATGTCTATGTAGATGTACCAGATATTGTAGATATTAGTCACATGCGCAGTAAGGGATTTCAACCGGGAGAGGAGCTGTTACCAGAGGGTGGTAGGTGTTTCTTTCTTGCATTTTCACTCTTATTTATCTCCATTAATTCAATACTGATCATGAGTTCCTCATGAAATTTTCTAATGAATCATTCAGGTCCTTGGGATGAGGCTGAATCCAATAAACCTGTTGCCAATGATGATATTGTTGTGCAGCTTGTTTCGATGGGTTTTAGTCATCTTCATTGTCAGAAGGCTGCCATCAATACCTCTAATACTGGAGTGGAGGAGGCAATGAATTGGCTACTTTCTCACATGGATGATCCAGGTAATTAACTTAATCTCATGTTGAAAGAAATTTCTCAACCTTAGGATAGAAACAAGGCGTTTACATTTTTTAGCTTTCGAACTTTGGTTTCGACTGTTGTTATGCTGTACTGTAGTAACTGCCTTCTGATGCGAAAATTTTTTCTTTTCCCCCAGATATAGATGCTCCTATATCCCAAGGTGGTGAAACAGTGGTGGACCAATCACAAATTGATGTGTTGCTTTCATTTGGATTTCAAGAAGAAATTGCCCGGAAGGCTCTTAAGGCATCGGTAGTTTTCTACATATAGCTTAACTTTATTCCGAGTAACCTTTGTTCATTTTTTAACAGCCAGTAAAACTTGTTCTATCCAACATATGTAAACGATTTTTGTTTTCAGGGCGGTGACATTGAGAAAGCAACAGATTGGATTTTCAACAATCCTGATGCTTCTGCTGCTTCTGATACGGATGCTACAACATCAAACACAACTACTGTGGCTGATGTCGGGCTACCTGATGGAGGAGGAAGTTAGTATCTTACACCAATTTATTTGTTTTTCTGGTTTACGATAAAAACCGCTTTCACACCTATTAACAAACAGATTATCAAAAACATTACTTACTAACTGACGATAAAGTAATCGACACATGAACATCTAGGAGCCAACTTGTGGGAATATGACAAAAGTCTTGTTATTACCAGATGATTTTATTATTATGCTAATTTTTTCAATTTGTTCACTTGCCTTGCGCAGGATACAGACTTATAGGAATTGTTAGCCATATCGGAACCTCTACTCAATGCGGCCACTACGTAGCTCACATTTTCAAAGACGGGAGATGGGTTATTTTTAACGATGACAAGGTTGGGGCTTCCATTAACCCTCCCAAGGACATGGGGTATATATACTTCTTTGAGAGGCTTAGCAGTTGAGAGGCTTGAAATTTAAAGACAACGCAAAAGAGGTAGGAAATAATAGTGGAGTAGAGATAGTGGACAGTTTTGCAGAAATTCAGCAACAAACTAATTAATTATTCATGTGCACTTTGGTCTGATGTATGTAGCATGGGATTTTGGGGTGGCCCTTGTCCTGGGATGATATTGATTTCCTATAAGCTACATTGTGTTTTTCTTGCTGCATTTGCTGGGTATAACTATCTCTTCAGGGTGGTCCTTTTATTTTATTTTTTATTTTTAAATTCATATTATAATTTGAATTCTCTTGTTATCTCTATAGCTTCTTAAAATTCATGAGGTGATTTTCGTTGGGACCAAAATCTCTCGGTGATGAATATGGAATTTCTTGATGCCATTCTCTGTTTTTTAGGTTGATGCCGTTTCCCTTCTTGGTGTTCTTTTCCGTTTCTTTTGTTGTTGTCGTTTTCACTTTTATTTTTAGGAATTCTCGTCATTTTGACTTATGATTTTGTTTTTGTTTTTATGGTCTTGTCGTTTATCTTCATTTATGTCGGTTCTCATACTCATTGATGTTGATGTTTTCAGTTCTTTTCGTGTTTTTTTTTTCCTTTTGTTTTGTTTTTCGTTTTGTTATGTTGTTTCTATATTTCTGTTCTTCAATTCATGTCGTTTTTCTCTTTCGTATGTATGTCAATGTCATTTTCCGTTTTGTTGTCTTATCTCTCCCCGTCTGCTTCCAAGTAGATGTGGGCCTTTTCACAACTCAAGTCATCACTCAAATTCTTTTGATAAATGTCTTTTCTCATAAAAATGTAGATTTAACTTTTTTGTTACAAACTGCAAACCAACTCAAAAGATTCTGTTTATGATGTTCGTAACACTAAATCAAAACAAAATACCTTGAACTCCATTCAACCAAAACCAAAAGTACTGTTTTTGCTGATTGTTTTTTTGACGTTTATGCAATTTGGCTCTAGAATTGGATTCTTTATATTTGAGTGCCGTGCATGCCTATTATTGCACTGACATCATAAATCATATTAAACTATACGTGCCACAATAAACAAGGGTATGCCATACCTTGATGAAAGTTTTACCTCATACATAGTTTAATAACTTCCTTTTAACCCAACAAAATTTGACAATAAATTAAATTAGACCACATAATCTATCATAATATTATTGTCCAAAAATCATGTTCAATAGAAGCTAAAAATCACCGTCATTCATAACATTAATGTTATACCTCGTTGGTGTTATACTCAAACTGCAAACTAATCTAAATGTATCCAAGTATTTATCATGGTGGCGGTTTCCTAATAATGTTATTTTCTCGTTTTTGTCCTTTCTTACTATTGTAGAAAATTCAAGTCTAATTTAGAGAACACTTTTAAATAGTTATTCAAAAATACTAATATTGCTGAAAGTTTAAGTCTAATTTACACATGACTTTAAGCCAACAAAGACTTTAAGCCTAGATGAATGTTAACAATATCATTCAGACAGTCAAAATTTCCCACACAGAAAATAAAAGTCTATCGAAATCATTTATCCATCACAAGAGATAAAGAAAACGAAGGAAGAAGAAAAATCCAGCATTTAAATTGCCCCTGGTCCGTTGCCAAAATTTTGATCTCGACCCTCACTTTAACTTGGAGTCAGCATTGTTCAGTTACTCTATATTCTGCTCCCTATGTTTCTCTCTGTATACGCCATGTGACAAATGCTAACATTTGCATTAACATAGTAACATTATTGAAATCTTCAGTACGTAAAGAGCGAAACATAACATGATCTTCCTCCAACTTTTTAGATAATTGCCACTTAAGTTGAAAGCCAAATTGCTTATCTTTGTCATCTTGTGCAGCATCTTGCTCCGATCTCTCATCCCGATCAGCGGTCGCCTTGTCATCACTTTTTCCAGCAAAAAGTTTCAACTCATCACACATTTTAATCAAACTTTTCATGCAGGTCAGTATTTGATCCCCCTGAAATTCACAGAAATGAGTGAAAATAAGGTCCTCATGATCAAGCGCGTGCCTAATGCGTATAATAACTATTTTTCGGTTCAGTTTACCTCTCTGAAGCTTGTTCTACAAAGGACTCGATCCATGTAATCTGGAAATTCATGGGGATAGAGATATTTGGAAGCCGCAAGAAGAGACGCTGATGCTATAACAGAAGGCGAGAATTTCGTGACCGCGATGTCTGCATCAAAAGTTCAAGAACAAGTCATAAGGGGGAACAAAATGTTACTATCTACAATTTTCATGTTCAGATTATTTAAGGACATGAAGCCTTTGATTGAATCTTTCATTAGCTAATACCCCGAAAATACTTTTCCTAAGAACCGAAGGAAAAGGGGTAAAAGTTATCAATTGCATCTTTTTATGGAGAAACGAAAAATAAGAATACAGAAGAGGAAGAAACAAAATCGTTTTAGTATGAGGACCCTCTTATCCTTTCCGTTTACTGAGAAACAAATTTACAAAACCTAGAAAAATCACATTCTAAAATGAAAAATTCGCAATCTTGGATATGTTGACTTTACCCTTTTGCGATTGTATGATGATCTCGTTGATAGTTCTGCGCCTAAAGCGATTAAACAAGTTGAACTTGCGCTCCAAGTACGGAATGAAGCTGAATGCCGTTACAACACACAAATTCCAATCGAGTCCTTTGAGAATGCACAGCTCCATTCTCATGTACTGATCTTCGGTAACGATGTTACGAGGTTGTAGCTGTTCTACCTGTTTAAGCAAATTAGTAAATAATATTCAAACAATATAAGGGCGCAACGAGTGGACAATGAATTGAGGCCAAATGAACTTCTTTTAAGGATAGCCAAACACAATATGCAAATTTAATTACCAGAAATTTCGGGTTTGTAAAACTTCTGCTTCTCATCTTCCAAGCAAGTGTAAGGCATGATATCACAAGAAGTTCCATATCATATACTTCAGAACTCATTATTCTCTGAAAAAACAGAAAAAAAAAATCACATTAAACATTATTAATACACGGTTTACATACATATTAGATAAAGAAAAGGCATAGAAAGATCATATTAAGATGGTAATTTCAACAAGTCTCAAAGGCGATTTAAGATACCGGTATACGCTTCGTGGAAACGAAGCGATCAAAGTAGTTCAGTGCAAGATATGCTATGAAAGGATCAAAATTTTCCCTCTTCCAGTACTGCAAGAAATTCATCGAAATATGTGGTAATAATTACCCAAGAAATCAGGCGATCGAAAACAAAAACGCTTTGAATACAAAAGAATCAAAGAAAAAGAATCGAAAACAAATGTGTCAAGAACAAATTAAAAGTGGCATTATTTTTCTGTAATTGAAAAGTTCTTCATTTGAAAGAATATATATACATAGAAATTAGATAAAAGGAATCAAAAGTATGTCTAAAAAAAAAAAAAAAAAAAAAAAAGTTAAAAGAATTATAGGGTTCCTCATCTTTAA
>NW_010365758.1:167142-169533 GCF_000414095.1 Morus notabilis
AAAAAAAAATAAGTTTAAAAAAAAAAAAAAAAAAAAAAAAGCTTGAAGAGTTATTGGATTACCATACTTTGAAGATTATAGTAACGGCCAACTCTCGTTCGACGTAGAGAAAACTTCCGGCGTAGCATTCCGGGGGTAAAGACGAGCATTCAACGGCTAATAACTGCTCCAGACCTTGCTTTTCCGAGAGAGGAATTGGATTATGAGGATCATAATCCAGTGGATTCATGTACTTTGTTTTTCTATCCATAATTTACTAGAAAGAGTTAGGAGGAATGCCAATGCGTTTGGCAGAAAAGAAAGTGAAAGAAAATGGTGGATGATCGATGAGAAAAGGGATGGGAACATCTTCTTGTTCTTTTAACACTGGTTTCTGTTTTTTATTTGCTTGAACTATTTTATTGGAGGGAAAGATAAACGGCCTCATTTGGGTCCGGTAATTTCCATACGGCAACGTCGCATGACAAGTAAAGTGCAGCTGATTGGTGGAATATTGGTGCTAGTCCAATTTTGGGCTTACTAATTGGGCCATTTCATAAGTTTGAAAAAGAATAAAAAAAAAAGGTAATTTGCACCGGTTGTCCTTTTAACTGTTTAGTAGGTAACATTTTAATCCATCTTCTTTTAATTTTAGCAAACCTATTTCTGAACTCTCAACACTTTGGCAATTAAATCCTTTCCGTCTCATTTTGTTAAGTTTTTAATAGAATCATGCAAGTGACCCAGTAAGGGCTCTCTTTTTTAATAAAAATACCAAAATGCTCTCAAACTACAAAAAACAACTCAATCCTGAAGAAGAAACCCATATTAAAAAAACAAACCATGAACGTAAAACCCATATACTCTCTGGCACTAGCCATCGTCATCCGTTAAACCCCCAACCCACCGCAGAACTAAAATCACCACGCAATCAAAATCGCAGAAACCCAATTGATATATTCAAACAAAATCATAGAACAACTCTTTGGACTTAAGAAAGACAGACGCTCAACCAGTAATGGTTCATTTCATCCAAAGGGATTGCCTAAATTTGATTTGAGCGATGAAAAAAAAATAGATTCCCACACACACTTAAAGAAAATTCACACAAATCACATGCATTAGGCAAAGCGTCATGGAACAATTATCCCACGAAGAGAAACATCAAAGAAAGAATTATTAAGAATAAGAGAAAGAGAGACCATCATCCAAATCTCTAGCCAAAGCATGTTTTCAAATTTTGTAATTAACCTCAATCACGAATAAACCCAGTCAAAATTCATACCAAATGATAAAAATCCAATTAAGAAATGGGTGGTCATAGACTTTGTAGAGAGAATCGCATAGTGCGAACCCCGCGCCACTTTTGGAACCCCTTCCCACCACCTCCCATGCACAGCGTAAACTCTCTCATCCCTCGTCGTCGCGAGATTGATCCGCCCATTCCCCACCGTCACGAGATTGAGTTGCCCCTTTTCGGTCATCGCCAGATATAAGTTCCCACTTCCTCCTCCGTTGCGAGATCGAAGTCCCTTTCCTCGTAGTCGTGTGATCCAGACACCCCCTCTCCCGCCAATGGTTTTCTCTTTCTTTCATTTTCTTTCTAGGTTTTTGAAGTCTGCATATTTTTTTCTAGAAAGTATTAGAAAGAACACTACACGATTTTTTTTCTTTTTTTAAATGAATTATGAGTTGGGTATTGTTATTTTACAAATTTACCCACTTGTATTGGTGCACATGCATTGCATGTGATGCCTTCCGTTAAAAATTTAAAGAAATTTGACAGAAAGGACTTAATTCTTAACGTATTAAGAGTTCAGGGATAGTTTTATCAAAATTAAAAGAAGAAGGACCAAAGTGTCACATATTAAAGAGTTAAGGGACCAACGGTGTACATTACCTTAAAAAAATAAAACTAGAGAAAATAAAAGATAAACCCCTCAAATAGGTACTCCAATCTATTTCTAACCCCCCAAAATTAGCTCATTAATTTTTACTCTTTTCCAATTAAAATAATGAAAATACTAAAACTAAACATTTGTAAAATTCCAAATTTATCCTCAATGATCCATTGGTAAATTATAAGATATGTCAGCGATCTTCTATCGCTGGCGCCTTCGGCCGACCGGCCATAACCTGACATGTTATGATCCATAACTTGACAGATTACACCGGCCATCTGTAGGTCTTCACCCATAACTTGATGGGTTATGATCCATAACTTGACAGATTACACCGGCCTCTAGCAGGTTTCTGGCTGGTCGTCGGCCATAACCTGACAAGTTATGATCCATAACCTGACAGATTACACCGGCCACTGGTGGGTCTTCAGCCATAACCTGAAAGGTTATCATCCATAACCTGACAGATTACACCGGCCACTGGCGGGGCACCCGGCCTAACCCGGCAGCA
>NW_010365758.1:169643-175578 GCF_000414095.1 Morus notabilis
ATACCCGGCCAGATTCCCCCGGCCACTGGCGGGTCACCGGCCATAACCTGACAGATTACACCAGCCACCGGCGAGTCTTCGGCCATAACCTGACAAGTTATGATCCATAGCCTGAAAGGTTATGATCCATAACTTGACAGATTACACCGGTCACCGGCCGGCCGCTGGCCATAATCTATCAAGTTATGATCCACAACCTGATAGATTACACTGGCGTCGGCCATAGTCTATCAGGTTATGATCCATAACCTGACAGATTATGCGAGCTGCTGACCTCCGGTAACCAGCATCAGTCATAGCGTGATCCATCAGGTTATGGTCCATAATCTGTGGGTATTTTAGTCTTTTTAATTTATGATGAAAATATCTCATATAAATGAAAGGGGTAGAGTTTTTCAAAAGAGTAGAATTATGAGGTTTGGTGATTATGAGTTAAAACATGTAATTCTCTCAAATAAATAAGAATAAAAAAATAAAAGTAATTATACTTGCACCTAACAAAATTATTAATGCCTCCACCAATTTATAATTTATATCTTTAACAGTTTTACGCTTCATTAAAGCTATATTATCCATCAATATATCCCCACATTAACTATAAAATGGAAATAACATTTTTTCAAAGAAATAAAAGAGCATACACTCAATTAACTATAATTAGAAAGTATTTCTCAAAAGAATTAAAAGAAAAAATACCCCACTTACCAAGTTCTCTTTTTTCTGTCATTCAGATGAAAACATCTGTGAAGATGACGTCTATGAGAGATGGCGCTTGTTCTTTCCGTTCCTTCTCTTTTATCCCTGTTGAAGTACATATAACTTTTAACTACTAGAGCACATTCTGAAAAACATTTGGGACCTATTTGTAAATTTTTATAAAATTGGGGTCTGATTGTAATTTTCAAAAATTAAGGGATAAAAATGTAATTTTATATTTTAAAATATTTTAAAACCATATTTTTCTCCTCAAGGTTTGAAAAATTACAATTTTATCCAAAATAATTTTGAAAGTTTTTGGAAAAAAGCCCTTATACTAATAATATAATACTAAACATTGGATTGGATTAAACTAAAATTTTATCCATTACCCTAACACTATCCTATCCAATATTGTCCTATTGCATACCAAACGGGGAAAGGAGTCCTAATCAGACTCGAACAAAACCATGAGGAATTTCTTAATCTAGTTGGCTTATGATTACAAACCCTATCAGCGTTTCTTTTTATTTTTAGTTTGCATGTAAGTTTATGATCAGTTTAATTATATAAATTAGAAATACCAGTTGTCTTACTCATTTAACTAATTTCACGGCGCTTCTTTCTTTCTCAGATTAGCAATCAATCACAAAATGGCTCACAACAACAATAATCCATTTGACTTGCCGATTTTGAACAACCTTATAGATTTGGCGGCAACGGAGCGAAACACATACATCACAGCAAAATAAAGACCAACCCAATTCCGGACAACGAAACACTTTCCTCAACTGAGTTACACTTGTTGTTCTGCGTCTTTCACAACTCCCGTTCCGACGCTAATCCCGCCGGCGAGGCCCAAATTTTCTGCAGTAACGCCGACTTCCATTACTCCTTCGAAGAATTCGAGTCTACTGGGGAAGCAAAAGTCGAGGTCGCAAGAACTCATATTGATCTTCTTTGATAGAGAAAGGGGTCAGAGTCACCTCTGGAAGGAGCTTATTACCGACGACGACTCAATGTTGGTCGAGCGAGTATCTTTGCCGGGATTTGACGACGTAGTGACGAGGATATCGGAGGCTGCGGTGCGTGTTGTTAGTGAGCCGTTGGTGTTGGGGCACGAGGCGGTTGAGGTGGTCATCACGATTGATAAGCGCACGATTTTGCCACGCCAAGAATTCGAAAGATTGATACCCCGCCAGTTGGAACTATCCGAGAGATATCGGATCATGAAAATCCAGGGTTGTACATGCTAGTGGATCTGTACAATTCTCTCACTATTAATTTGTTTATGTTACTGTTGAAGAGAAATTCGGAATTTGGAGGATGAAAAGAATAGAGAAAGCAGAAAGAGGGTTTGAAGCGTATAGGAATACTTTTCTTTAAGGTTTTATTTGTCCTCACTTCTCAAAGTTTGATAATGAGTTTTAAATGACAAATTACCCCTAAGATACAACAAACCCTTGAACACAATATCCAGCAAAAAATATTGAGTTCCAGAACAAAAATATATCTGTATTTTCTGAAGTCCATCAAATAAAAACAGGGATGCATGCATCCTCTTTAAGTGTTACAACCTTTCACATAAAGATACCTTTTCAATTTGATGGTTATATTTTATATGCAGATGCACTTATATCAATAGTTATTTCTATTGTTAATAAGTGCTCAGATATATGAGAAAATATATCACAAATAGATGCAATGGTTCGAGACCTTTTCAGATCACTAAAACACACGAAAACACATTTTCCGTTAACAATTTGCGCTGCAGCGCTCAAGAGGCGCGCTGCAGCGCGTCCGTGCGCTGCAGCGCACGCTGCTGTGCGCTGCAGCGCGCGGGCCTAGTAAAACAGACTCGAGAGGTCTGTTTTACGCATGCTACAACACCCAAGCGCGCTGTAGCGCGTTTGTGCGCTGCAGCGCGCACTCCTGCGCGCTGCAGTGCGCGCTTGTGTCAGCCCACTCTTCCCGAATGTGTTTTAATCTAATTTTGTGATATCAAAAATTGAGAGATATATTACAATCTCTCTAACAATCCCCCACTAGATTGTAATATTTCTTCAGAATTAACAACGATAAACACATACACACATGAAGGTATCTTTCGATTTTAACCTTTACTTAGTGACTATACTTCAAAGTATTCACAAGACAAAAGTGTGCATTGCATTAAACTTTGTCTCTTAAGCAAATACCGGAAATATATCACATATTTGTTATCCCAGATTTCAAAACTGTTCCACTCGTTTAGCACTATTCCGGCCTTGTGCTCTATCTTGGATTCATGAACATTTACAAGACTAAACCAAGGTCTTGTTAGGAACGGCACCATTCCTTATGTTCACTTAGGTGAAGTTCGAATTATATCTCTAGCTACTATGAGACTCGAACTCCATTAAGAGTATAAACTCAACCTCAACCACGTAGCTATTTTTGCACCGATATCCTGGAAGGGACTAATTAAAGTTCGGTGTTAACCCGGTCACATAACAATAATTTGTTCTTATCCATTTAACTATGGAATAGCGGTACAACTATTACATAGTTGGGTTACCATCATTTGTGACTCTTTCAAAGAAAGGTTTTAGTCTCATTCCACTAGATGATTCTTTGACTAAGTCTCTTGAAAGACCTTTCGTCAAATGATCCGCTAGGTTCTTGTTTGTCCTAACATAAACAATATTAATAACACCATCGATTATTAATTGTTTAACATATTCATGTCTCAAGCTAATATGTCTAGATTTTCCATTATAAACCTTGTTATAAGCTATAGACAAAGTAGCTTCACTGTCACAGTACAAAGAAATAGATGGCATCAGTTGTGGCCACAACTCAATATCAAACAATAGATTTCTTAGCCATTCCGCTTCTTTGCCTGCAGCGGCAAGTGCTATAAACTCACGCTCCATCGTAGAGTGAGTTATGCACGTTTGTTTCTTAGAAGCCCAAGAGACGGCTCCTCCTGCAATTGTGAAAATCCATCCAGATGTAGATCTATTATCACTTGCACTTGTTATCCAACTTGCATCCGAGTACCCTTCGAGTACGGTCAGATAGTCATTATATGACAAAGCCAAGTTAATGGTTCTTTTAAGATAACCAAGTACTCTTCCAATTGCATTCCAATGGTCGATACCCGGGTTACTCGTGAACCTAGACATTTTACATACCGCAAATGCTATGTCGGGGCTTGTACAATGCATAACATACATTAAGCTACCGATCGCACTAGCATATTCAAGCTGTGCCACTGCTCTGCCTGCATTCTCTAGTAATTTAACACTAGAATCATATGGGGTATTTGCTTCTTTAAACTTCAAATGATTGAATTTAAGAAGCACCTTCTCAATATAATGAGATTGACACAACGAGTAATCCCCACTATGCTTCCTCACGCTTACAGCTAAGATAGTATCTACTTCACCAAGATCTTTCATCTTAAATTGTGAAGTTAGATATTTCTTGGTATCATTTACCTCTTGCATGTTTGTTCCAAAAATAAGCAAGTCATCAACATATAAGCATATTATCACACCAAAACTATTTGTAAATTTAGAGTATATGCATTTATCCGCATTATTATGCTTAAAACCATGAGATAAAATGACATTATCAAATTTCTCATGCCATTGTTTTGGTGCTTGCTTTAAACCATAAAGTGATTTGACTAACTTGCATACCTTCTTTTCATTTCCAAGTAGTACAAACCCTTCGGGTTATTTCATATAGATTTCCTCATCAAGATCACCATTTAGAAAAGCCGTCTTAACATCCATTTGATGCACATGCAAATTGCATATTAATGCAATTGCAAATAGCACTCTTACGGATGTCAATCTAGCTACCGGAGCATATGTATCGAAATAGTCTATACCACGCTTTTGTTTAAAGCCTTTAGCTACTAATCTAGCTTTGAATGTTAGTATAGACCCATCGGTATTGTACTTTTTCCTAAACACCCATTTGTTGCTTATTGGTTTTGATCCCGGAGGAAGATCGACCAAGATCCAAGTTTGATTCGAGATAATCGAATCCATTTCATCATTCACGGTCTCTCTCCAAAAGGAGGCATCCCTTGAAGTCATAGCTTCATTAAATGTCTTTGGATCTTCCTCTATATTAAGCAGTAATGGTATTTTATTAAGTACACCATTTCTATCTCCTTCAACAAAAAAGGTTAAAGCTTGAGATGAAATAAAATCCGGTGCTAGGTTCTTTTCTTTTCTTTCACGTTGACTTCTTCTCGGTTCGAAAGATGTCATAGACTCTTTCCTTTTATTAGTGGAGGTACCGGGAATGTCAACATATGGTCGATTAACATTAGATTCTAATTCAATGGAAGAATCAAGGCTAATCTTGTTCTCAACAAATTCAACATCTCTTGATTCCACAACAACATTAGAATCTAGATTCAATAATCTATAAGCCTTGGAATTTTCAGCATAACCTACGAAAACACTTCTAATACCTCTAGCTCCTAACTTTGATGATTTAGGGTCAATAATTCTATAAAATGCTAGACAGCCCCACACCCTTAAATACATCAAGTTTGGTTTTCTTTCTTTCCATACTTCATATGGAGAGACATGTGTTTTCATAGATGTAATCCTATTGTGAACAGGACATGCTGTAAGTAAAGCTTCCCCCCATAAATTATTATGCAATTTAGCATTAAGAAGCATCGAGTTAATCATATCGGTAAAGATTCTATTCTTTCTTTCAGCCAACCCATTTTGTTGAGGAGTAAAAGGGGCTGACTTTTGGTGAATAATTTCATGCTCTTCACAGAAAGCATCAAACTCATTTGAGAAATATTCACCACCTCTATCACTTCGAGCCATTTTGATCTTCTTGTCTTTTTGGTTATCAATTTCAGCCTTATAAATTTTAAATTTATCAAAGGCTTCATATTTTGTTCTAAGTAAATACACATAAGTGTATCTAGAACAATCATCAATAAAAGTGATAAAGTATCTCTTTCCTCCTCTTGTCAAAATACCATTATACTCACAAATATCGGTATAAATCATATCCAATATTTGAGTATTACGTTCGGCTCTAAGAAAAGGTTTCTTAGTCATCTTTGCTTGTATACAAATTTCACACTTATCATTTTTAATATCTTTACAATTAATCAAACCATGTTTAGACATGTATTTCAAAGATCTAAAATTTAAGTGTGCTAAACGTGCATGCCAAACATCAAAAGAATCAACAATATAAAGAGAATTCA
>NW_010365758.1:176027-176552 GCF_000414095.1 Morus notabilis
AGGAACATGAAGTACATTGTTCAATGTAAGCTTCTTTCTGGAAGTAAAGTTAATCTCCACCACTATCCTCCCGGCAACCATCGTTGCATCATTGTTCCCCATGAGAACAGTTTGTCCTTCCTTTTCCACTTTGTAAGATAAGAACATAGTCTTGTCATTACAAACGTGGATTGTGGCACCGGAATCAAGCCACCAATCGGAGGATCTAAATGCAGCCATGTTAGTTTCGGTAATCATGCCAATTTGAAATTCTGAGACCATAGCATATATGTCTTCGGATTTCTCTTCAACGGCATTGGCATTGTTGGTGTTCACTTTTTCCTTTTTCTTCTTATATCTGCAGTCATTTTGGCGATGGCCTTTCTTTCCACAAAAGAAATAATTTCCAGAAAATTTCTTTTGGCCATTACCGGGCTTTTCGAACTTCTTGTCATTATTGACTTTGAAGTTCTTTGAAAACTTACTAGCTTCGACAACATTAACTTTAGAGGAATCTACATTTTTGTTCTTGGAATCACGAGACTT
>NW_010365758.1:176701-193575 GCF_000414095.1 Morus notabilis
TTGTAAAGATCGTAGAGCCTATCAGAGAGAGTGTTGAGAATATGATCCCGGCACATGATTTCATCATCTCCACGCTTCTTCCTTGCGATCTTCAATTCTTCGGAATCGTCCTCCTTTGGTTCAGAAAGTGGCTCTAATTTTGGATCAAGCACATAGGCGATCTTAAGCACGGTGAGAAGGAAGAACAACTTTCCCTTCCAGCGGGTGAAGTTGGTACCATCAAAATGATCAAGTTGAACATTTGGATTAAGGAAAGACGTCATGTTCTTTTCAACCTCCATTGCAGCAAGTTTAAAACCTTAAAGATTGTTGAAGAGAATTTCAGAATTGGGAGGATGAAAAGAATAGAGAAAGCAGAAAGAGGGTTTGAGGCGTATTGGAATACTTTCCTTTAAGGCTTTATTTGCCCTCACTTCTCAAAGTTTGCTAATGAGTTTTAAATGTAAATTACCCCCAAGATACAACAAACCCTTGAACATAATATCCAGCAAAAAATATTGAGTTCCAGAACAAAAATATATCTGTATTTTCTGAAGTCCGTCAAATAAAGACAGGGATGCATCAATCCTCTTTAAGTGTTACAACCTTTCACATAAAGATACCTTTTCAATTTGATGGTTATCTTTTATATGCTGATGCACTTATATCAATAGTTATTTCTATTGTTAATAAGTGCTCAGATATGTGAGAAAACATATCACAAATAGATGCAATGGTTCGAGACCTTTTCAGATTACTAAAACACACAAAAACACATTTTTCGTTAACAATTTTAGCTGCAGCGCCCAAGAGGCACGCTGCAGCGTCCAGGCGCGCTGCAGCGCGTCCGTGCGCTGCAGCGCACGCTGCTGTGCACTACAGCGCGCAGGCCTAGCAAAATAGACCCGAGAGGTCTGTTTTGCGCAGGCTACAGCGCGTCCGTGCGCTACAGCGCGCACTCCTGTGTACTGCAGCGCGCGCTTGTTCAGCCCACTCTTCCCGAATGTGTTTTAATCCAATTTTGTGATATCAAAAATTGAGAGATATATTACAATCTAACAGTTACTGTACTACTCGTCGTCACCTTGGTTAGTTTTCGATGACTATCATCCAGAAAGTTCCTCGCAGTCGACGGCATTTGGCGTTTGGGTCATTACCCGCGGCTAAATCGGTATTGGAGGCATTTGAGAAGTTTAGATACGAGAGAAGCAATGAAGACGAAAATGAAGATGAATCAAAGTTGATTAAGTGTGTGATCTGCATGGAAGAGGTAATGGTTGGGTTCCCACCTCACTCGAATGTCTTGTTCCCATCTTTTTCATTTTGATTGCATTTTGCAGTGGCTAGATGGGCATCATACTTGCCCCCTCTGTCGTTTCAAATTGCCTAGACAGTGATGTCTATATAATGTGATGTGGACCCACGGATTCAAGCACATGAATCAACCGTTTACAGAGAAATAACAATCAAACAAATAATCCGAAGTCGAAATAAAATGCAGAAAAATACGTAAAGAGAACGATACAACCAGGTTCAGACCTCAACATGAGATCCTACATCCTGCAATATGGTACTTTCGTCTACTATAATTAATCATAAGTAATTACAAAAATGATACAAGAGTACTCTCCAATAATCCCCTCTCAGTTCTCTCTCACTCTCACTCGTTCTCTCTTCAACAATTGTTCTCTCACAATCCCGATTGAAAAGTTGATTCTCTAATGTGTTTCTCTATGTTTCCTAAACCTCAAATAACCCCTAAAGTCCTTTGAATAGCCTCCAAGTCGTGCACGATTCATTCGGCAAGTTTCCTGAACCGAAAACTGCAATTTCGGCTCCAAAAGGTAGTTTCCCGTTTTGCTGAAAAACGCCCTGGCGCCGCGGCGCTGATCCCAGTAATTACCAGCGCCAAAATACTGTGCTCCCTGGTTCGTCCAGGGAGTGTTGATTCTGCTGGGCGCTGCAGCGCTAGTCTTGCTGTCCACCAAGCAAAGAGGACCCTTTTCTCCCTCCCATTGCACCGTTTTTGCCACGATAAACTTAAAGACACTCCTCACAAATAATATTTGGCAGCTTTATTGTCGTTTCAACTTTTATTGTAAACATTTGTGTGTGTGTGTGTGTGTGTATATTTATGGTCTTTACATTCTGTCTCATATATTATCCCTCTTGGTATCTTGGCTTTGGACTTGCGTTAATTACAGAATATGGCTTCATTTAACTAATAAAAGCTCATTGAAAGCAAACCAATATTACGTATCTCTCCTGGAGATTAAATTGCCCAAATCTGAAATCATATTGTTGTTTGGTAGAAAAGTAAAAAAAAAATAAAAAATAAATGCAGAATATAATCCAAATTGTGATACATGTAGTTTAAGGGCCAAAGCTCATAGGTTAGAACAAAAATTCAAATTTTTACAAGAGAAAACACTATAGAAAGAAGATTTGAGTTGTAACTGAACTTATGAAACAAACAGAATCTAAGTAGCTACTAGTGAGCACACATTACCATGCAAAAGAAATGAAAAAAAAAAAAGAAAAACAAAATAAAACAGATAAAGATAAGCAGCTACATTCTTAAAGCAGTCTTATGCTTTCCTTATTAATAAGCATATGCACTTCTGGATTTTATTTTAATCAATTGAAAATTCCTTATGCAAATTTTCTCTTCATGGAGTCCTATTTTATTCAACCAAGTTTCTTGCAACAGAAGTCTTAAGTACATTCTCGCTCTTTCTCTTTTTTCCCCTCATATCAAAATCAATCTTTTTTTTTTAATTATTTTCATTCAATATTTCAAAAGAACTTAAACCATATGCTGTAAGCAGAAAACATTTTGGGTGTATTCATTTGCAAAACTCAAGTCATATTGCTACAGTATTTTTTCTTACATAAATTCAAATTTAACTTTTTTGCTACAATATTTTTCTCTTACATGCACAGCCCAAGTCATGACTTGAGTTATGCAAATTAACACACCCTTCATAAATGAAACAAGTGTAAGCATATGCCAAGCCAAGGCACCAACTATCAAGTAAGCATTAATGCTCAAATTCGGCACGAAAAAAAAAATAATAATGATCTCAAAGGTGTCAACATATTCCAAGACAATGTCCTTTGTGTCTGTACTAATCTAATGTTCATAGCAATATCAAAGAATGCTGCAACGGCAGCGACCGTCTTTGTTATCCGAACGATTACTGTGGGATTCGACGAGATCAGAATCTGTCTCGGTGTCTCTCTCGGACTCTGCCTCTGCCTCTGCCTTTGTTTTTGCCTCTGCCTCTTGCTTAGCCTCTACCTCAGCAAGGAACTCATGCATTGCACTCAAATCGGTATCCTTAACTCTCCACCTGAGTCGAAAACTAAACTGCATTTCTTCGCTATCTTCTGCCATCCTCGGTATCTTGGTCATATGATACTTCTCCACATCAACATCTTCGCTTTCCAGTATCTCCCAGATTTTTTCTTTCCCTTTGGCAGGCCGTGATATGGGTAATGTTCTATAACGAAATGCTGGTGCTGATATTGATGTTTCTCCTCTATGACTGCTTCTTTTGTAGTTCCGCCCCGCCTGTACCCTATACGTCACAGTAGGCCTATTCTCTGGCCTAGCACTTTCAACCATAAGGTTCAAGTCATGGCACAAACGAATCATATGCTCCGTGCAGGCGTCTATATCCCTTTGAACCTAAAATTGTAGAACAAAAGAAGTAGAAAATCCAGTAAGAAGCAATAAACTTCCGATTAATGATATTAAGACTTGTTTGTCTTAGGCTTTTACCTCTAGGAAGTTTCTTTCAAAAAGTATTTGAGTATAAAATTTAAAGATTTCCCCAGGATAAAGGTAGTCGGAAGCTGCAAGAAAAGCCGATAGTGCAATAACCGACGGCCTTAATTCTGTGATCCATATGCCTGCATTGAAAAATTAAGATACTAACTATTAAATTCGAATCTTTGCAAGTTTTTTGTCATAATTTCCTTTTTTTTTTTTTTTTTTTTCAGAGCAGCAAATATAGAACATAGAAAACTTTTACAAGGCAAACAAAGTTTTCAATGTTGTAAGTATATTTTACCATCTTGTGCATGTACAATGATCTCGCAAATAGTTCGAGGCCTAAAGCCATATTTGGATTCAAGCTTCTGACAAAAGTACGGCACGAAACAGAAGGCTGTAATTGGACGCATATACCAATCAAGTTCTTTGACAATTCTTATCTCCATGGTCACCAGCTGCTCGGCGGTAATTTCAGTGAGGTCTGGTCGCTCCACCTGTTTAAACAAGGAATCAAATCAAATTCCTTTCAAAGAATGAGCAAGAAAACATGATATCCTAAGAAATAAAAGTTACCAAAAATTTGGTTGTAGTGAAGTTTAAGTTCTGCATCTTCCAAGCCAGTATAAGGCAAGTGATAGCGATGACATCTATTTCATGTTGCTTATATCTCGGATAATCCTGTTTAAAACAATATTGATCAGAAATAACATTAACCCAGTTTACAAACATTGCATAGAAAGATTCCAAGATTGTAAAACAATCAATTTTCAAAAATGATGTTCAATAAATTATACCAGTACAGGATTTTTCTTTGACATGTAACGATCGAAATAATATGTAGCAAGATATGGTATGAGTGGGAAGTTATCACATTGTGCATACTGAAAAGAACAAGAAAAAATTTGGTCAAGAAAAAACCAAAAATTCTAGTGAGGTTTTATAAAAAGAACTATATCAAGAAACGAACTTACTTTGGAGATTATAAGCACAGCCCTTTCACGAAATAACATGGCATCTCTGTTTCTGGAGTAGCCGCTTGCAGCCAAATACGAAGATTCCATGTCGAACAACCTCTCGTAGTTACTTTCGATTTCGTTTGCGTTTTCCTCGGTAGGAATTGGATTGAAAGGATTGTAATTCAGTTCTTGATGCATTTTTTTCTTGTTGTAGGTGACAGAACTAGAAGAGTGTGTATCGTTTGTTTGCAAGGAAAGTGAAAGAAAATGGTTGAGAAGAGAAAGAAAATGTATAAGAATCTGCTCTGGGGGTCTTCTCTGGGAATTTATGTTGTTCTTTAAGGGTCTTTCTCTATTGGCGGTTTTCTTCTTTGCTTTGAATTCTCTTGGTAGTTGTTCGTTAATTTGTTATTCTTAAGCCAATTTAAGCACAAGTTTTGGGCCCAATTTCAATAGGCCCAATATGCAAATGCTACATAATAAAACCAGTGAAGAGCGCTGACGTATAATTATACCCTTTTTTTTTTGGCCTGGTTGTAAACTCTTCATTTTGGGTTTTTTGATATTCATGTAAATAGGTCCTTGCTTTCAGACTGTTCTTGTTGCTTAAAGTATACGGCATCATGAATTATTTATTTTGTCTACTAACCGTTTTGGTATATTGAATTATGATGTTTTCAGATGTTACAAGACACAAACTTTGAAAATGGCAGTTGTAAGTGGCTAGCACAAATTAAAAACCAATAATAGTAGTAGAAAAAAAGGTTAGCTTGCAACGAAACTCTACTATCGATAAACCAGGAACTTTGTGAAGTAAACCATGACAAAGCTAAGCCTCAATATCAGATCAAAAACAAATCTCTATTGAAATTAAACCAAGATTTATAGTCACTAATGAAACGAAACTCTACTATCGATAAACCTGGAATATACTTTCTATCTTCAAACAAATTGTGTTACTATTCGATTTTGAAATGTATTTTCTATGAGAAAAATTGTAGCTCTTGCAATGACATCAGAGGAGGCTGCAACATTCTTTGCTGTGGGGAGTCCTATTATTGGGTCCCACTTCAACTTGAGGAGCAACTTGAGATGGCTCTGGCTGTGGCTTTGGCTCTTCCTCTGCTTTTTTTTCTGCCACAGGTCTGTCTTTAGGTAGAGGTCTAAAAATGACAAAATCCTCTGCATTGACGTTGCTATTCTCGATACTCCATCTGAGCCGAAAGTCAAACTGCAGTCTTTCATTGCGCTCCTCCGTACTCAATAGCCTTGTCATACTTGTTGAGTGTGTACTCGGTCCTTCCTGTTTCCACCCAGCTTGTACTTGTCTTATCCGTGAGGTTTCTTCCTCTGGCACCTTACTTTCGATGATAAGTTGCAAATTGTTGCACACGCTTATCATACCTTCCACACAGAGCTCAATGTGATTACGATACTGCAAAACATTCAAAAAAAAAAAAAAAGAAAAAAACTCAGATAAGGCTCTCATTAAAAGAAACAAAATGAATCACTTGACTTTTTATGAATGTTTTGATTAGATTTACCTGTTGGAAGATATCATCCAAAGTTATGCGATGAAAAAAGCTCTGATATCGCTCGGGATAAAGATAGTAGCAAGCTGAAAGAAGAGCTGATGCTGCAATTACTGAAGGCTTATAATGCACCATCCCAATGACTGTCGAAATACGAACACGGGTCAAAAAACGGAGATAAGGTACTACATTTCAGGATAGTTTGATTAAGCAAATGCTATAAAGCGTTTGAATCTTTTCTTTAATAAAAAAGTCATGTCCTCTTTAGTCGATAGTGATGCTGATAAAGATATTTTTAATGAGGAACTAATGAAGAATTACAAAAACCATACAAGGAAAAAAAATAAAAAACAAAAAAGTAAATTCTGCAATCTTTTTGGGAGATTTTTACCATCTTGTATTTGTATAATGATCTCGTTGAGAGTTCTTCGGCTGAAGCCATACGTCGAGTGGAACTTAGGCTCAAAGTATGGCAAATAACAGAAGGCTGTCACTGAGCGCATACGCCAATCGAGTGAGTGCATTATTCGAATCTCCATATTGACCAATTCCAACGTCGAAACCCCAGCAAGATCTTGCCGTTCTGCCTGTTTTAAAAAAAAAGCCAGATTAAAGAACAAAGACTTGATTTAATTTCTTTGAACCACATTATAAATTGCGAACTTACCAGAAATTTAGGGGTCTTGAAATTCAAGTCCCTCATCTTCCAAGCAAGTACAAGGCAAGCTAGGGCGGTGAGATCTACATTATGTATTCCATTTCTTGATAATCCCTGAAGAAAAACAGAATCAATCTCCCGTATTAGTATTAAAAAGATAAAGATGCCAAGAATGTGGTAGAACTAATTCTGTTTCAAGGATGTTAATTATTAATTACCAGTATAGGCGTCTTCGAAATGTACCGATCGAAATAATTCATGGCAAGATAGGGTATCACAGGATCAAAGTCTTCGTAATTTGAGTACTGCAAAGAATCAAGGAAAAAAAAAAAAAAAAAAAAAAAAAAAAACTGGTGAAATTTAACAAAACAAGGATCAACATTCTCCAGTTTCTTGATAAGCGAGAAAACGAACTTACTTTGGAGATTAGAAGCACCGCCCTTTCTCGATATTTCTTGGCGTGCTTGTTTCTTGCGTAGCCCTTCGCCGCCATGTACGAGTCTTCGACCTTGAAGTACTTCCCCACGTCTTCGCTGTCCAGCATTGGAAGTGGCTCGTATGGATCATAATCCTGTTTCAGCGTCATTTTTTTCCCTTCAGTGTTTGGCTGATGAGAAAACGAAGGACAATGGCGGGAAATGTAGGAAGAGCTCTCAGGGTTCATCTTTCTCTCTAAGCCCTAGGCGGTTCTGTTTGCTTCAACTCTATACTTGGCGGTTGCTCGTTAAGTTAGTTATAGTCATCGTTGTTCGTTAAGTTAGTTATAGTCATCGCTCGTGTTTACTTTGTACGTTGTTGGATCTTAATCTAACGTGGGCCTCAAGTTGTGAGCCCATCTAAAATAGGCCCAACATCCAAGTTCTCTGGAAGATTCGAACGTTATACCGACCCAGGAAATAACATTTGAAACTTTTGAAGCAAATAAGGCATTTACTATTAAGTTCTGATTGCTCTTCTTGTTTAGAACAAATGGCTCATCAATGAGCTAATTAACTTTTTATCCAATAGCCTCATTTACATTTACATTTCCGGTTCGAATGCAGGAATTCAAGATGTTTGTTTGAAATCTCTAGATGTTTGCGAACCTAGAATTAGGACTAAGAGGAAACAACTAGTCCTACTTGATTGATACATAAGGAAAAGAAAAAAAAAAAAAAGGGTTTATTGAAAAGAAATTAAGAGTATCTACAAGTGGATTCATTCCAACAATTTGTGAAAATCCTACATTTCTCTATAAAAAAAAAAAAGAAAAGAAACCAATAAGCAAAAAAAATTTATATACTGTAGTGTTTTAACCAAATTGTGACCACTTTTACTGTCCTACTTCGTTTGTTACTAGTCTACTTTACATGTACTTTCTCTGATCTCTATGTGAAAATTGTGGTTGTCTTGACATCACAGGAGGCTGCAGCAGTTGAAGCAGCAGTCGCAGTTGCAGCAGCAGCAGAAGTTGCAGAATTCATTGAGATCACTCCGACGAGCTTGATTCACTCTTGCAAGCTCACCTGGCAGTTGCAGAGGACCATCCAAGTCCTCCATAGCCATAAAGATAACAAAATCTTCCGCGTTCGTCTCTCCAAGTGTCCACCTAAGTACAAAGTCGAACTCCATATCTTCGCTATCCTCTGCCTTCTTTGGTATCTCCGTTATCTCCACCACTTTCTCATTCCCTTTACTTGGTCTCTGTGAGCTTGTGCTGGCACTTGACTGTGCCAATTCAGTAGTGGATCGCTCTGATGACTCAGTAGCTACTTGTTTTGATTTCTCTCTTGTCGCTTGAGTAGATTCTTGAACTGTGGATTCTTCAGATTTTGTGGCTGCCACTTGTTTAGATTCTTCAGCAGTCGGCTGTTCAAGTGATTCAACAGCAGCATGTATTGAGCCATCAGTGGATTTTTTAGATTTTTGGGCAGCAAGCTGTTCAGTTGATACATACTTCAGTTCTTGAGATGATTCAGTAGCTGCTTGTTTAGACTCTTCGGGGGACACTTCAAATTTTACTGATTTTTTAGTGGGCGCTTCAGATTTTTTGGCAGCCACTTGTTCAGTCAATACAGCTTTCTGCTGTTCAGCTAATTCAGTAGCCTCTTCTTCCAAGCTTTCTGTTTCCGTTTGTTTAGGCTCTCTCATGGATTCTTCAGATTTTTTTGCAGCCACTTGTTCAGTTGGTATAACAGTCGGTTGTCCGATTAATTCTGTAGCCTTTTCTTCCAATCTTTCAGAAGCTACTTGCTTAGGCTCTTGAATGGATTCTTCCTTTTTTTGTGCAGCCAATTGTTCGGTTGGTACAACGCTTGGTTGTTCAGTAGCTCCTTCTTTAGCCCCTTTGGTGGATTCTTCAGCTTTTTGAGCAACCACTTGTTCAGTTGGTACACTAGTCGATTGTTCAGATGATTCAGTAGCCACTTCTTCTGATCTTTCAGTAGCTACTTGTTTAGGCTCTTCAGTGGATTCGGAAGATTTTTTAGCACCAACTTGTTCAGTCGATGCAACACTCGGTCCTTCAGATGACTCAGCAGTCTCTTCTTTTGATTTACACGCTGCAGTGGATTGTTCCGGGTTTTCAGCCGCCTCTTGTTTCGATTTTTGATCAGCATCTCGTTCAGATGATGCAGCAAATACTTGCCAAGACATTATAGCAGATTTCCATTTCGAGTTTTTAGATGTGGCTCGATCAGGTGTTCCGGCAGCGGCACTCTTAGATGTTTCAGCGACTTGTTCAGATGTATCTCCTGCTCGTACCTTCCTTTTCGGCAGGTACTCATTCTTTGGTACAGCACTTTCAATCTGAATTCTCAAATCCTTGCACATATCAATCAATCTCTCCATGCATATCAACACCTCCAACTGAGAACCGCAGAAATGAATAAAAAAGTTCTCGTAAAAAAAAAAAAAAAAAGAACAATAGTGAATAAAAGAAGACTCGTTTTGTTAGGTTTACCTCCTTGAAGATTATTTGAGAAGCTATTTTCTCTACGAAGCTCACAAACTGCTCAGGATATAGAAATGAGGAAGCTGCGAGAAGAGCTGATGCTGCGATAACTGAAGGCCTGAATCTCGACATCTTAAAGTCTGCATTAAAACGTGAAAAAATAAGTCATATTGACCCTGCAGATATTAGGACCCGGAAGGTGCTAATTTCTATTATTTTGATGAACATGACAATGAAACTAAAAGGCCTTCATTTATTTGCTTTTACAAAAGCTACAAAAAGTGTTTGGACTGGTCCTTTTTCTCAGGAGCTAAAAAGAATCTATAAAGAGTATAGAAAAACCACATTAGAAAACAAAAGCTTCAATCTTGTTGGAAGATTTTACCATTCTGAGATTGTATAATGATCTCGTTGATTGTTCTATGCCTGAAGCCATAGGTCGAATCAAAGACGGGTGTGAAGAATCGCACGAAGGATAAGGCTGTCACAGAACGCAAATGCCAATCAAGTCCTTTGACAATAGAAAGCTCCATGGTCAGGAATTCCCATGGCATAACAGCTCTAAGCTCCCGATTTCGTGCCTGTTTAAACAAATTAATCACTGAACATGATTAGAAGATAACGTGTGAAGATAAATTCTTTTAAGCAAATATGGAAACATAAATATGAATATATACCAGAAATCTGGGAGTTGAGAAATTTTTATTCCTCATCTTACAAGCAAGTGTAAGGCAACAGATAGAGAGAAGTTCCAGGTCATGTTGTACATATTTCAGCACTCGCTGAAAAGACAAATATCATCGATATTAGGTAATGAATTAAAGATGGTATTAACTTCAAGAAAGAAGAAGCTTCAAAGACGATGTTTAGGACCGGTATGTTCTGTTCCCGTGAAATGAAGCGATCGAAGTAATTCATGGCGAGATAGGGTATGAAAGGATCAAAGTGTTCTCGTCTTGAGACCTGCAAGAGATTATGAAATTTGTCAAAGATGCGGTAATCAACTAGATTACCTTAATTTCTGTGACTGTCGTTAGGAGAATATTGTAATTATGATCAGACCTTTACAGCTAGAAAGTTACATAATGTTAAATATATATATATATATATAGGAAAGGAAAGTTCAAAAGCAAACAGAATTCTCATTTCCAGTACAACAAATTTGCCCAGCAATATCACATCCCATGAAAATAAAGAAAACGGCGAAAAGGGAATTTAGAAAAAAAAAAAAAAATCTGAGGAAACAGGATTAGCAACAAAAACAGTTCCATTTTCAATCTTTCTACACAAAATTAACGAACAGAGCAAATGGAAAATCACGAATTCTATAGATTTCTTACAAGAAAAACTAGCAAAAGAAACGAAACTGAGAGATAAAAGAAGAATACAATTTGAAGAATCAAAACAGAATATCAAATCAAGAATGCGCTTGAATAGGTGATTCTTGGACTTACATTGAAGATGACAATCACGGCCCTTTCTCGCCATACCCCGAATACGCTCCCGCAATAAACCGGAGTGGCCGTATACGTGGCTTCCACATTCAAGTACCTCTCTAAGCCTTGTTTTCCGAACTCGGGAACTGGACTGATATCAGGAAGTGGATTATATGGATCGTAATCCAGATCCGGATTCATTTTCCCTCAATGTGCTTGAAAGAGTTTATGACAATACAAGTGTTTGATTGCAGAGAAAATGAAAGAAAATTATTTCTCTCTCTATCTCTTGGAGATTCTCACTCCAGGCGATTTTTCTTTTTGCTTCAAGAAGCTGTTCGTTAGCAACTGGACAGTCAAGGTTTTGCTAGCAAGGCGGGAAAAATAACTACCACTTTTGGGTCCGGTTATTTCTCTACGGTAATGTCACGTGGCGAATAACATTTTTGCTAGTTTTTATTTTTTATTTTTTTGGCTAGTTGGTTAATGGTGATTGGTGATTAGAGATTTTGCGCTCTCGTTTAGCTTGTTGGCCCGTTTAATATAGACCCATAATGATGATTGTGTCCCTATCTCTCTTTCTTCTTCTTCTTTTTTTTTTTTTTTTTTTTTTTAAATTATTACACCACATGAAAAGATTTCATAACTTAAGAGTTGAAATTTAATAAATTTTTTAAAAATATTATAAAGATAACAAAAATAAAACGTTGATATATTTCAACTTTACTACTTAAATTTTTCTATATGTTTAAAGAACCTTTTTTTTGTCCGCGCCCGCGAGGGATTCTTAAATGTTAAAGTTGAAATATAACAAAAATGTTTACAATATTACAGAAATAGTAAATTTTGATATGATTAAAATAATGGCTATATCGTCATCAATTATCATTATGATAATTACTATGTTATTTTTGTTGTGTTTTCGTAATATTTTGAAAATATTATTAAATTTCAATTCAAGGTTTCCATTTAGTGTTTATTTTATTTTATTTTATTTTATTTTTTTGGAAAGAAGCAAACATTAGGGACCCGTTTGGTTGACGCGTGATTCTGATTTATTGACAGGAGCTTTTTGAGAGAACCACCGGTAGAAAATTTTTTAATTTAATGTATTTGTGAGAGAAAAAACACTGCAGCAGAATCAGAATCACGGTTTTAAATACATTTGCTAAACTAGTATCCTTTAACTCGTGTCTATTTAGTCTCTTTTCTTCCTCTTACCATCTTGCAGACTCAGTTTTCCTTCATGCATTTCAAAATTCAGTTACCTAAATGTCTCCATTTGCTATCTTTTATCACTCAACAGTTGCTCCTATATACCGTGTAAAACAGAAACACAACAACATTTTCAGCCTAGGGTCATATCAATATCTTTAGTAATTATTCCATTATTTTCATATAAATCAACCAAAAAATTTGAAGCCCCGAAATAATGGTCTCCAACCCGAATCGGCCGGATGTTGATTATCATTTCTCATCTCAACAAAATGATTTCTTTGTCAAAAGAGTACGTAATCGAAAGTAAATTCAGTCGACATTAAAGTCGCCAAATCCAAATTCATTTCCTTAATTAAAAAAAAAAGGATAAATTTAAATTTATGTACATATGATCAAATTTGTCTGCAATCATGAATCATGCCTTGCCAGGCCACCTTATAAAATAAACTAGAAGCTAATTAGGCAATCTTTTTGGCTCAGCGAGTTCAGAAAAGGGCCAAAAGACGATATACTTTCTCTCTTCGGCCTCTCCAATTCCCCACTGAAGTGCAAAGTCAAATAGCTTGTATTCAATCCCTTCCGTGCCCAAAATCTTCTTTGGCATCTCAGTCATCTCTATCTCTGTCACTACCTTCTTCCTTTTAGGCGGGCGCGTTACTTGTTTATCGCCACTAGTACCGGATTGTTGTCGTTTCGGGTTTTCATGAAAGTCCAGGATTTTTAGTTTCTTGCAAACACTAGTCATAGTGTTGAAGCAGGCCATTAGATCCGACTGAAAGTTTACCACAGAATATTCACAATCAAAAGAGTTGTAAAATCAATAATTTTTTCGATATGGAATCATGGTTTACCTGATAATTTTTGTTAACGCTCGAGAACGAATGCACAAAGCTCGGAAATGGCGTGATGCTGGGATCAAAAGAGGAAGCTAAGAGAAAGGCCGCCCCTGCAATAACTGAAGGCCTGAACTGCGTGATGGACATTTCTGCGTCCAAAGTTCGAAAACATTAAGGAATAAATAAATTAATAGCTATAGGCATCTCAATTCTTATAGTAACTTGTTAATATCGACTTGTCACACAACATACAAAATTCATTGAATTTTCTATCATTTGGACAATTGCTAATTGAAGGATGACAATTTTTTTTATTTATTTTTTAACTGCAACCATTATTTCTAACATAAAAACATCATGTTAGAAAGAAACAAAATGATTGCAAAATTTTCAACCTTGCAGGCAGGGAATATTGTAATTTACCGCTTTGAGATTGTATAATTGTCTCGTTGATAGTTCTGTGAAAGCCATGAGACGAGTACCCGAACATGGGATTACCAAAGTACTGCAGGAAGCTGAAGGGTGTTACAGTGCACAACTTCCAATCTAGTCCTTGGAGGATGCAGAGCTCCATGGTCCAGAATTTCTGCGGCGCAATGTACGGAAGACTTCGTTGTATTGCCTGCTAATTAACATATTACCAATCGTCTTTAAAAGAGAACAAATTAAGAATGAACAAAGGCCTAATCAACTACATTTTCAAGCATATGGTTTACATAATATATTATGAGTTTACCTTAAAATGCCTGACCTTGAAATATCTGTACCTTATCTTCCAAGCAAGCGTAAGGCAACATATAGCTAGGAGTTCCAAATCATGTAGTCTACATCTCATTAGAGCCTGAGAAAACAGGTTGAATTGGCCCATAAAAACTAGATAACTCTAAAATTCATGATCAAAAATTTTAGTTCGAATAGGATGGTGATCGCTCAATACCGGCACAGGATTTCGCCGTGACATGTAGCGGTCAAAGTAACTCATAGCAAGATAGGGCACGACAGGGTCGAAGTTATTTTTACACTTGGAGTACTGCGAGAAAATCAATATATTAATTGTCAAGTAAAAAAAGCACAAGATTGTCCCAAGTTATATATGGAGCTATACTGACCAAAAATACAGGCAAGAATAAATCTCATTATTGCCTAAAGTAATTTGAAGGAAAGAAATGGAAATTCAGAAGCACTGAGTTGTTTTTTCTTGAATGCGTGGAAATCTGAGAATCTTCTATCTTTGAATCCAAATTAAATAAAGCAATATATGATCAATCCCACTTAAATACAGAAAAAACAGAAAAAAAAAAAAAAAAAAAGAAAAAAATAATCTTTTTAGCAAGCACACTTAAAGATTTTAAAGCGAGAAAAACTATGGGACCATGAAACGAACAACATAAGCATTATATGCATTTCGTTTTATTTTCATAAGTTTCTGAACAACCAAACATAGAAAGATTCAAAATAAAGAAGCAAGAAATAAAAAAAGAGTACATATCAAGAAGTAGAGAAATCTTGAATTGGTGTTTCATGAAGTACTTACTGTAAAAATTACAATGAGAGCCTTTTCTCGCCATTCCATGCCGTGTGCGTCCCCGGCATAACCCTCGGCGGCCATAGACAACGGTTCGGAGTTTAAGTAGGTATGAAGATATTCGTCTTCGCCAAGAGGTGGTCGATCAATCGGATCATATTCTTGCATGACGTTGAACTGCATTTTTCCTTGAGCTTTCATGGAAGAATAATTAGGAAAATACAAAGAGCGTTTGGCTGCAAAGAAAACGAAGGAAAATATATGGAGTGCTCTGGGATTCTGCTGTGGAAATCTCTTTGTTCTTTAGCCCTCACAATTCTCTCCTTGAGGTTTTCTTTGCTTGAACTCTTTAATTGGCAGTTGTTCGTTAGTTCAATTAGAATAATGTAGCTCCTGTTTGTTGTTGGGCTCAAAGTAAGCGCACCAGAAGTAAGCCCGTTAAACTAAACCCAATTATCGCCTTCCTATGGTATACACCAAGGGTCAATTAGGAAAAGGGAGGAGGAGGGAAATATGATATTTTGTAGGATATATAGTAAATTATAGCATATTTTAATTTTAAGATACGTACATCATAACATAATTTGATATCTTAGGTTTCAAACATCATTAAAAAAACTAAAAAGTACTTTTTTTTTACCTCTCTCTCCTTCCCTCTAAACCTCTGATTTTTTTTTAAATAGTAAATTATAACATATATTAATCAGTCAATCACTGATTAAATGGAGTTAATCAGTGATTAACTAAGGGTTGAGAATTTAGTTATAAATGAAGAGTAATATAGACTTTATGTAGTGACCAAGAAAAAATCCCATAATTTTAATAATATAATTCATGTATTCAAGTCAAGGATTTTCCTGGAAAATCATTATACTATGTACATTTTGTGATTGAAGGATTTAGGGAATTAACATCTGCATTCCTAAATTCTGTAGCAGATTTCACGTTAAGTTCACATTTTTCCGATCAAGTAAATTCGATTGATAAATTCTCACCGTACTTTAAAACGGAAGAATTTCCAGTATAGATACAGTTAGAGAATCTTAATTTTAAGAATCTCCCAGCACAGTACAACCTAGCATCCAAAACCCGTATACAGGAGAAAATAACTGTCAGTATGAGTTTGGACAGTTTTAATGAGTAAGTTAAGGGAATGGACAAAAGTACAAGGTGTAGGTTAGTGTGTGTGATTTGATGAGATGTGATGAGAGAGGTGAATAGGACTAATGATTAGTTTTTTTTCTCCTTTTTTCTCTTCACTTGGCCGGCCATCCTTAGGAAGTTATATCCAAAAATTTTGGTTATATGTTGAGTGTGTTAGAAGGCTACAAGTTAAGGTGATGGGATGGTAGTGGTTGAAGGGGAATTAATGGCAATTTTGACTTCTCCTTTTCTCCTTCCATAACCGGCCAAGATTGGGGAAAATTGAACCAAAATTTGGTTGATTGAGAGAGTTGATGTGGTGTTAAAAAAAATAATTTCCAAGTGCCTATAAAAGGAACCACCATAGGATAAGCCTCATTTTTTTCCCTAGCTTTTCTCTCCCCCTCAAAATCCGGCCATACCATACTCCTCCACTCTTTCTCAAATATTTTCTCCTACTCCCCCAATCTTGAGCCACTACAAACCATAGAAGAAGAAGAAGGAGACCAAAGGGTCTAGGAGGAGTCTAGACAAGCATTTTTTCAAAGGGTATAACTCTAAATCCTTTTTTTATGTTTTAGTAAAGTTTGAAATGTAGAAATATTCCTCTTAAATTTCCTTATACTTTCTAGTTCCAAGCCAATAACAAATCTTAGAGGAGTTCAAAGTTTTCAAGGGAGAGAGATAGTTCTTCAAGGGTAAGCTCTCAAACTCTTCTCCATTAATTTCTAGCCAACTTTAAGCTTGGATTTGTGGATGTAAATTTGAGGTTCTTGAGGAGATGAGTTGTAATAAGGGTGTGTGAGTTTTATGTTGGTTTTGTGAGTTTTGAGGTTAGCTTGATGTGGTATGTTTATGCTTGATTTAAGTTGCTTATTTTC
>NW_010365758.1:209507-209625 GCF_000414095.1 Morus notabilis
GGGGAGGTAACTCAAGCTCCACAAGGGAGAAAAAATAATAATAATGATGTCCTCCGACTCAAGGGAGGCATTCAAGTTATAATCACGGTGTCATGGGGGACCTTGCAAACCCTCACGT
>NW_010365758.1:209645-214543 GCF_000414095.1 Morus notabilis
GAGCACTCGGGCCCATCAGTAAGAAAGATAAGATAAGATAATAAGATTCTGATAAGACATCATAATTAAGCATAATTGGCTCATGCATATTTATTCATGTGAACTTACAGTTATTTTGCAAGAGATAGTTCCTACTTGCTAAGTGAAAGCTCATTATAGAATGTTTATACTGTAGGTAAGCAACAGGCATATATAATGCCTGATGGACTGCTGGCGAGTGGACGAACGATGTGGGGCTCGGGATATGGATACCACTCGCAAATATTTCCGCAATCAGCTTTATGTTACAAATAGTTTTGTTAATTATGATTATGAAACAGATATGTTAAGGTTTGAATATTTTAATTAAGAAAGCAATTTCGTATTTTATGTTTATAATAAGACCTTTAAAAAAAAAAAATGTTCCGTAAATTTTAAGAAATTTCAGTAAGTACAAGTTAAAAAGTTAGTTACAGTGGCGGCCTCAAAGGAGGGTCGCTACACTTTATATCACTTAAAAGTGATATGAATCAAATGAAATGAAATAAAATGATAAAAACTAACAACCACCTCTTACAAATGGTATATATTCAAATTAATTGTAGGGAGAAAGAGGAAAATAGGTCAAGACTTGAAATGAATTAAAATTAATAGGCCAATAGTTTACATAAGTTAATAAATATGCCAAATTATTATTTTTGTCAATAACTTGTCTGGTTATGAATCATAACTTGACAAGTTATTTACTGTTTTTGTCAATAATTTGTCTGGTTATGAACTATAACTTGACAACTTTGTCCATAACTTATCTGGTTATGAACCATAACTTGACAAGTTATGACCTATTAATTTTTATAACTAAAAATTAACCTATATATTTTTTTAAACTTTTCATATCGGCTTATTCTCTACTATTTCCATTAATTGTATTCACCGCTAGTTTTAAGCCCATCTAATACAAGCCCAATATTCAAGTGGAATAATTTAAATATAGGAATTAATCGCAAATATGACCATTCTATGCAACCATTATCAAGGAAATGGAAAAAGGAATCTCCACAAGTTGTGGCGTTTGCGCATAAATCTCTAAAATATCCCATAATGACATTTATATCCTTTGTTTTATCCCTTATTAAAACAGTATGACAAATTTAATTACCTATATAAAAAAGTGTACAGCCAAAATAATATTATCTCAATAATTATAAAATTGATAGATTGACAATATTTTTAAATTAAAAACTTATTTTAAAAAAAGAGTTTAAAAATAACCATTTAACGTAAATACTTCAAATATGAGAGAGAAGTTTGAGAAAATGTAAAAAAATTACCCGGTAATGGTAGTAAATAGCTTATTTTTAAACAGTTTTAAGTAAACAACATTTCGCTACATGGTAAATCTCGACGTGTGCGAGTGAAGTTGAAATATAATGCGCGTTTGAAATTCATTCTAAAATAATTTTATTTTTTGTATGAAAATAAAAATGAAAACGTTTTCAATCTCAGACAGAAGTCATTTTTAAAAATGTGTTTAATAATTTTATCAAGATATTATTTTCAGTGTAAAAAAACCCATTAATGTCTCACTTTCTCTCTCTGTCCGAGATAGGAAGAAACAAAACCAAAAAATGAAAAACAACTAAAAGTCTTTTTATTTCGCTCTCATTTTATACTAAACCAAAAAAATCGTTTTCATTTTTATTTTTTATCTTTATTGCGCCAAACGCCGTTTTAAAAACGTTTTCATTTATTTTTTAAAAAAAGTGAAAAATAAAAATGGGATCAATTATCATAGCAATTTATAAAAATATTTTGGAAATAGTAAAAGTTACATGGTGATTATTCTATATGTTTTATATTATAAAAGGGAAAATCTATGGTATTGGTAGGAGTTTACTTTTTCCCTACCTGTAGGTGACAAATTGTGACCAAGGGATCAAACCTATATGGTTGAGATTGAGTGTACACTTAAATATTTGTAGACTACATTGCACATAATTTCACCCAAGAGACTTAAAAACAAAATTCCTTCCACCTTTCTTTGTGGCTGAGCCTGTTGCGGTACGCGTGCCACTACCTCCACCACGCGCCGACGTCCTCCATCGACAACATCACGACCATCGTACTCCCCGACCGCCAATCTCCTACACCGTGCCACTCCTACAACGAAACTCGACTCCAATCGCTACCACTCTCTGGTTAAACATCACGACCAAACCTCCTTTCAGGCCTCGATCTGCAGCTTCTCCGCCAGCGTCATCGATCCAGAGCAACTCAGAATCGTCCTCGCAGCAAACTCCAGGACTCCTATAGATTAACTCCGCGTTTCAACAGCCAATCGTTGTCGAAACTTCTCTGCGATTTCACCAAAGTGGCACAACCAGTGGTGGTGGGTTAGTGCCAGCATCAACAGCGAGATATTTCATGTTGCCGTCATAGAACTCATCTGCGTTTTGATGGAAGGTTGCCGGAGGTGGTGATGGAGCTGCCGATTTAGTCTGGGGTTTGAAGTTTTGTTTTATTTCTTGTTTTTTTTTCCCTTAGTTAATCAGGTGTGGCTTGTTTCATAATACATTGATGTATCTTTTTAATCTAAGCCATTGGAAAGTAATCGAACGGTTAACAATCTTTACCCTACCGGTAGGGAAGAAAGTACACCCCTACCATAGATTTTCCCATTATAAAAATACACAATAATTATTTTACTTATATTCATGTTTTCTAGTTGTAAAATATTTTATTTATTTATTTATTTATTGTTATATTTCAACTTCAAGGAACATTCCTTTTGGAAGTATTATATGAAATTCTTTTTGCGGCAGTAAAATATAAAAAATTATTAGTAACTTCTTGTTACCGTAATTATGAGACTTGACAATATTGATAAAAAGGAAAATAATTAAAGTTAATGATATCAATAAAATAAGGAAACCCAAAAATAATATATGTCTTCTTTCGATCAATCGGATCATATTCTTGTATGAGGTTGAACTGCATTTTTCCTTAATGAGCTTTCTTGGAAGAATAATTAGGAGAGTGCAAAGATCGTTTGGCTGCAAAGAAAACGAAAGAAAATCTACGGAGTGCTCTGGGATTTTGCACACACACTCTCTTGGCGGTTCTCTTTGCTTCAACTCTCTAATTGGCAGTTGTTCGTTAGTTTAGTTGGAACAACCCTAAAGAAAAAACCATTATTATGTCCCAACCATAATTTTTGTTCTCTCTCTCTCTCCATTGTCACCGTCGCAAGGGGAAACTTGTAGGCTTCGTGAGTTATGGATCGGTGTGGCGAGATCATCTCGGAGATCGCACGCAGATTAGCTGATCTCTCTCTCTCCTCCTCGCGATCTACGCAGAGTAGAGGATGTTTGGTAGAGGGATTCGTTTCCTTATTCGAATCATGATTCATGGTTCGCTATAGTATTTTTTCTCACAAAAAATTTACGTAAATAAAAAATAATTCGAATCACATGGTTTGAATCCTCCAACCAAACGATTTTAAATTCAAATTAAATCAAGAAAAGTGATTAAATATTAAAAACAATATAAAACACTTGAATTTAAAAATTGAAAAATTAAGTAAATCAATTTTTATTTTCAAAAATCAAAACAAGAAAAGAGGAAAATTTTTCAAAATTAAATATACATCTACAAAAGTCGGTTTTCCAACATTTCTTTTCTCTTTACTTTTGGGTTTTTTTTTAATATTTGATTTATTTAATTTTTGAATTTCTTTAAAGTGTTTTATATTTTTTTATTATTTTTAAAAATTTAATCACTTTCATTGATTTCATTAGAATTTAATGTGTAATTAACTTTTTATGGCATCAATAAAATTGTTATAAATTAAGGGTCATTTTGATATGTTTTTATAGATCAAAGGACATTTTTAAATAAAGTACATACTTCAGGGGGGCATTTATGAAAATAATCCGGCCATGTCATCAAATCCGTTAATAAACTTAACAGAAAAGACAAAGTTAATAACATTTCAAAGTTTGGGGGGTGCGCAGACCAATTTTTAAAATTCAGGGGAAGTGACAAAGAGACTAAAGTTCGGGAGGTAAAAATAAAATTTATCTGCAAAAAATACCAAAACTAGGGGCAAAATTGTAAAATTTACACAAAGGTATCAGCATTTAATATAAAAATTATATAGCTCTTAATATGTTTGGGTGTTAGAAACCATGACGGAATGATGATGTGGCACTTTGTTATGATACTATTTAAGATACCATTTATACTGGAAAAAAATAAATGTGACAGAAATTTTCCCAAAAAAAAAAAAAAAAAGCGGTAAAATATCTCCCTCTCCATAAATTAACTTCTTACAATCAAATTCACCAACTATAAACTAGCAATTTACTTGTCACGTTAATTATTACAAATAATTTAGATGACTTAAGATTCCTATCATTATATTTGATTTTTATTTTCAAGGTATTATCTTTATTTTGAGACCATTGGTAAATATTCTTTCTTTTTTTTCCTGATTGTACATATTCTTATTTCTTTGAAAGGGATTAGTTTTCTATTATGGATGACAAATTGTGATTTTCTGGAGGGAATGTTATATATTGCTCTTTCCATTCATAATCAAGAAACAGAACAACAAAGTGTTCTAGTCATAGCATGGTTATAAAACATAAATCTATTACTACAAAAAGCTTTGCTCCTATTTCCTTTGGCGGCAATGGGACTAACATTCCAAATCAAGTATTCATCATACTATATATCATTCAAAAGAACCTATTTTGCCTAATCTTTAGTTTCTTTGCAAGGTAATTCAATTTGTCCTCTACTGGAGTATATATACTAGTAGTGGCGGAGTCAGGATTTTAATTCAAGAAAGGCATAAATTAAGAACATGAAAAATACTTATAAAATCAACTCATAATATCTTTCGATGAATTGTGACG
>NW_010365759.1:0-335 GCF_000414095.1 Morus notabilis
TTATTCCCTTTTTTCCTCTTAAAGTGGGTTTCACCTAGGGGTGGCAATTTATGTCACGTGTCGTGTTCGTGTCGTGTTTTGATCGTTTTTTTAAAATTTTCAGTCAACCCGAACACGACCCGTGACACGAAATTTTTTAAAAACCGCAACACGAACACGACACGACCACTTTACGAGCTGACACGACACGACCCGAAAATGACCCGTGACACGAAATTGACCCGTGAACCCGAAATTGACACGAAAATTGTATACTTTTATTTAGTTTTTTACATATTAGAAATAACTTAAAATTCATAACACACTAAATTACAATAACATCCATTGAAATTAAG
>NW_010365759.1:578-1229 GCF_000414095.1 Morus notabilis
CCGAACCTCTTTTTTCTCAACCCTAACCCGCAAAATTCGTGTCGTTTTCGAGTCGTGTCGTCGTGTCATGACCCATATTGCCGGCCCTAGTTTCACCACTCTTTCTACTGATATTTGGTATTTTTTTGTATTTTTTGTATTTTTTGTTTTTCGCACTTAGATTGACTCTTAAAATCTCTTATTGTGCGTTTAGAAAGGAAATTCGTGTCATAATTTGAATCATAATTCGTGACTCGTTATAGTATTTTTTTTATAAAAAATATAAATAAAATGAGAATAATTTTAAATCATAATTTTAAATTTATGAATTAAGGAGACGTTTGGTTCATAGATTAGAATCATGTGATTAAAACCATTTTTTATTTACATGTATTTTTTGTGAGAGAAAACACTATAACAAATCATGAATTATGATTCAAATCATAGTTTGAATCCTCCGACCAAACATCCCCTAAATATCTACTTATTTTATATTTATTTTCCGTCTCTCTCATGTTCCTTTTCTTTTCTCCATTTCACGAGTATTCACTCTCCACAAACCTCCGTACACTGTAACACAATAATGACAAATCATTTTTTATTGTTTTTTCCTACTGAAGTCAAAGGCCCTGTTCGTTTGCCCCAACTTACTCAAGAAAGGCCCACTTGAGT
>NW_010365760.1:0-13384 GCF_000414095.1 Morus notabilis
CCTCGCGCTCATACCCGACATTATTTTTGGAAGGTCAAACACATAACCTGGGTTGTTCTTTTACAACGAAACTCAGAAAAAGTTTGAACTCGAGTTATAACTTTATTCATGTTCGTGTTCTTTTATAAAATTTGAGTTTGAACTCGAGTTTAAACTCAAGTTTGAACTCGAGTTTGGGGCTAAACTCGAGTTCAAGTATTCCCTTCAACTCGAGTTCATAAACTCAAACTCAAGTTAATGAACACTATTTTTTCTATTCTTAAAAATGCTATAACTTTTTCGTTTTAATTCTGATTGAGATAATTTTTTTCTATACAATCACAACGAAAAGACGAATAAAACCCCACCCATATACTCAATTAAAATTTTTCATCACCATTAAGTTTTTATTAAAATACTATCTAAAAAAAAAAAATTTGACCCACTCAAACACAAACTCAAAAAGATTCTCAATTCAAATCATAACTCAAATGTGCACATCCAAACACAAACTCAAGTTATAACTCAAATTTAACTCAAGATCATCACTCAACTCACCTTAACTCAAAAATCTAAAAGAACAACCCCAGTTATACGGCTTAGGTTTGGCCGATCTTTACTGTTGTTAAAAATCACAGCCAATCAGTAGCTCAACTGTGCACACACACACACACATATATACACGTACATACATATATATACGTACATATATATTATTTAATTACTCGACACCGATCAAGACATTAAGAGAATGTTTGGTTGATAAATTCAGAATTATGATTCAGAATTATTTTCAATTTACGTGTATTTTTTATGAAAAAAAATACTATAGCGAACTACGAACCATAATTCGAACATGAGACAGATTCTTGAACCGCACTCTAATTTTCCTTTCATCAATCACAATCGATAGTACAAGGCCCGTTCGGTTCGCTAATTCGAGTTTTTAATTCGAGTTGAGATGTGATGTTGTGTGAGAGCTTGTTACTGTAGCAAAAAAGTTAGATGTGACTGTTTCTGAGAGCTTTTTACTGTAGCAAAACTCGAATTCTAAACTCGAATCAGCGAAAAGAACAAGGCCGCAAGCTGGCAACTCAAAAAAAGTGCAACTCTGGACCAATATTGTTCTTTTTCTGTTTTTGTTTTGGGCTTTTTTTTTTTTTTAATAAATTGGAGAGATTAGCTAACGACTATCGAGGTTGAAATTTGAATCTCAACTAAGTTGGCACTCGGTTCGTTTATTTTACTAATTTGAATTTAGAATTTGAGTTTTATTATAGTAAAAGTTTTTTAAAAACAGTCACATTTAATTTTTTTACTACAGTAAAAAGTTCTCACATAAAATCACATCTCAACTTGAATCAGCGAACTGAACGAGCCTTACACATCCCAAGACAACACTCTTTTTATTAAAATATATAGAAAATAAAATACAAGAAGTGTTTGAAATGAAAAACAAAAGAGGTGTGATTGGAATTAATTTTTACTTATTTTTTAAAACGTTTCTACACGTCTTTTGAAGCATAAAAATGAGAACGATCTGCAAACTGTGTTTGTTTAGTAAATGTTTTGAAAATGAAAACAGAAATAAAAAAGTGAGAATGATTTCTGTGAAGGAATTAGAAAACGGTTAAAAGTTGTTTTCTCTTTTTTGTTTTTAATTTCTAATACTTATCAATAATTTTATAATATATTAATTAATAATTTTATAATTATTAATTAATGCTAAAAGGCGAGAGGCTAGAAACTATTAGTCCCGTTCATTTCACCGATTTGAGTTTTACTATAGTAAAAAGCTTTCAGAAACAGTCATATATAATTTTTTTGTTCCAGTAAAAAACTCTTACATAAAATCACATCTTAATTCGAATTAAAAACTTGAATGAGCGAATTAAACGGACCATCAACGGCAACAAGTGGCGTCATCGGACGAAGACTTCTGCTGATACTTCTCTTTCTCTGTACAAAAGTGAACAAAATAACGAAGGATCTAATCCAAATCACTAGTATACTAGCCCTCTGTATATATAATAAACATATGAATCTATTTCTCTTATCCACAACCATAGAAGCGGCCTCTCTCTCTCTCTCTCTCTCTCTCTCTCTCTCTCTCTCTCTCTCTCTCCTTTGTTAAAGCTTTTCTTTTCCTAAATCTCTTTTAGTACTTCACCATAAACTAATCATCCCATTATTAATTTCTCTCTCTCTCTCTCTCTCTCTCTCTCTCTCTCTCTCTCTCTCTCTCTCTCTCTCTCTCTCTCTCCTTTGTTAAAGCTTTTCTTTTCCTAAATCTCTTTTAGTACTTCACCATAAACTAATCATCCCATTATTAATTAAGAAACTAATATATGGAAAGCTCTTTTATAACGAGATTTGCCAATGAGGTTGCACCACCACAGTACATTAGTGTCATGAGGCGGCATAGAGTACCCAAGATGTTGGACACCATAACTGAAGAGGACCGAATTAATGTTGTCGACACTTACAATACTTCTCATCTTGCTTCTTCGTCTTCGGATGATCCACTCGGAGGAGTTCTTCTTCTTCTTCTTCTTCTTCTTCTTCTTCGCCGACGCCGTCTTTTTCTTCGCCCGCAACTGCTGCTGATCATAGTAGTACTTTTCCTAATGATCATATCTGCATTCTCAAAGCGTTATTACAATCAGTAGCTCCTTTTCAATATTCAATGTTGAAAAACAGTTCAAAGTACCAGCTTGCTAGTTCCTCATCATTCTTTCAGAGAAATTATCATGAGCTTTGATTTGTGAGAAGCTAGCCTTGTTATGAATCAAGTACCTAGTTAATTATCCATATTATTAGTCTAAAATTTCTTATGTTTAAATTGTGCTTAATTAATTAGCGTATCATTGAACTAGCTATCTGCTACATCTATAGGGAAGATCACCTGGGAAAGATAGCTTTTTATGTTTCTCCTTTTGGCTGTAGAAAGAAAGTGAAGCATTGCTGCTATTTGTATATAATCAGCTACTTTGAATTATGTATGTACTTAATTGATGTTTCCTATATATTTGATTAACTAACTATATGTATGTACTTATTTGATTTTTGCTATGTGTATAATACATCCACACACACATATATACATATATATATATATATGCAGCTGTGATGTGAATTACATATTATAAATATATATGAAGAGTCATAATTCTCTAATGCAACACAAACTCGGGCACGATCAGGCAACAATTCAGACGAAAATCAATTTATTATTAAGTTAATCAGCAAATTATATTGCTAGTTTTAATAAATAGTTGAATTGATTGAATCCGGAATTTCATCTACGAGCAGGATAAAGTGCTCATTATATATGCATACGTATGTATGTGTGTATGATTTTTTTAATATTATTATTATGGCGAAGACGAGTTTTAATGCTATGAAAAACGTACTTTCAAGTGCATATAATATATTCCATTAAATCATAACTATTCAAACTTTTGTTAATAAATCAACCTTCCTCCCTCTGATTGCCTCTTGCAATTAGGTTCACAGCTGAACGTCACAAAACCTTTTTTTATGTACTTCTACACACACACAAAAAAAAAGTGTAATATTATAGTATGTGACGGAAAAATTTTGCAAAGTACTCATTGTCACGTAGACTAAATGTGACTTTATGTGAGAGTTTTTTACTGTAGTAAAAAAGTTAGATGTGATTGTTTCTGAGAGCTTTTTACTGTAGCAAAACTTGAATTCTAAACTCGAATCAGTAAAATTGAACGAGACCTAAATATCACATCATAGTTACACCCTCTACTAAATGTAATGAGGACCGATTCTTTGTGAAGGTCTTACGCCTTTACCTAAATTATATGAAAATATTGAGGATGCTTCGAACATTGATATAAACCTAATAAGAAATTTGAGTGTTTTTTTTTTTTGGCACTTGGTAAAATGATGTCAAACATTGTCAAGAAACAAGAGGGTTGGAGACAAGCACGTGAAGGTCTTATTAACCCAAAAAAAAAAAAAAAAAAAAAAAACGTAAAGTTAGACATGCATATTCTCTCGTGCGCTATTAATATTTTAATCAGAATTAAGATGACTTGGCAAAAATTTAGGCTAAAAAAAGAGAGAAAAGTACATGTCATGGTTTTATTGAGGCATATATTATTCTATATAATTAAATGTCATTATAATTTTTTTGTTTTTGTTAATGAGATGAAAATTATTTAATTTTTAATAGAGTGGTATAAATAATATTTTTTACTATTTTATGTGATATTTTTATTTTTTTCCCCCAAAGGAAAAGATATGGTAAGTGGATTGATGACAACTTTTTGGGGACGGGCATTAGGCCCGCCAAAACAGCCTTATTGGGCTCATGCGAGGACCATATATCTTTGGGCTTGTGATATGAGACTCTTTATAATTTAGAGAAATAGTAGAAAATATGCCAATATGAAAAGTTTAAGAAAATATATAGACTAATTTTTAGTTATAGAAATTAACAGACTATAACTTGTCAAATTATGATACATAACTAGATAAGTTATGGACAAACTTATCAAGTTATGGTTCATAGTCAGACAAGTTATGGACAATTATGGACAATAACTTGTCAAGTTATGGTTCATAACCAGACAAATTATGGACGAAAACAGTAATTTGGCCTATTTATTAACTTATATAAACTATTGGCCTATTAATTTTAATTCATCTCAAGTTTTGGCTTATTTTCCTCTTTCTCCCTATAATTTATATGAGAATTTTTAAAAATGTCAAAAAGTAATACTATTTTATTTTTACTACTATTGTTAAATTTATCTTATACTATTAAATTTGTAAGTCATCTTTTTGTAACCTATGGGTTATTTTTTCAAAACCTACATGTTATCACTTCGTATCCTGAGGTTATTTTATAGAAAAATCATGACAAATACCCCTTAAAGTGGATGAGTCTTTATTTTTATCCCTTACTCTCGATTAATATCATTTTTCATCAAATAACTACGTTAACAAAATGTTACTAATCAAGGGTAAGGGATAAAATCCAGACCTATTCACTTTTAAGAGTAAGTTTAGTAATTTTCTCTATTTTTGTAATGATATTAAAATTTAGTGTAGTGACATAAATAATAGAGTTGAAAAAATTAATGGTTAAATATGAAATTTTCTCATTTAAATAATAAAATTGTGGCAAAACTTTTAAAATATTATAAGAGCAGTAAAATTTAATATGATTAGAATAATGACTATCTAATTATATACAATAAAATATGACATATTATGAATTGTTATGTAATATTTTTTTTTCTAATTCTATAATATTTAAAAATTTTACTAAATTTTAATTTAAAGTTGAAATTTTATCGTGTAGTGCAATTATCTCGATCACATGTGTACATGAGATAAGTTACTCCAAATGGCTGCTTTGAAGCATATGGCATTGCTTCGCCATTAGGTTGAGGGTGAACTATAGGAATACGTTTTAGAGAGTGGGAATTCAAATATATCACAATAAGACGGAAGTTCCTTCTTTTTTTTTTTGGTTTTTTGTTAAATTTAGCATTGACATACATTTGCATTGGAAATATTATAAAAACACGCAATTTTTCGAGGTGCATGTATTAAGAATACGAGTTATTAAAGCGTGGGGTGCAATTATGTTGGCACTTATTAATTTATAGGAATGAATACAAAGCTATATATGCCATATATCTTAAATGTAATTTTAATGCTTTTAGAAAAAGAAATATAGTTGTTGCATTAAAATACACACACATAATATATATTTGTTAATTCTAATAAGGACTATCTTTCAAAGTCTAAAGGATAGATATGCTTTTATTTTATTTTCTTGAGAAATAAGGATTCTATTATTCTATCAAGTTTTGTCAGCTAAAAAAGTGGCCACCATAAGAAGGGTGGAGCAGGCTGCAAATCAACAAACTTCACTGACTCAAGTTATTTCACTAGGAAAATAACAGAGTAAAAAGATACCAGATGGGGCAGGCTTGGAATTTAATGTACATCTTAAATATTCCTCTTTTATTTTTATTTTTATGGATACATACACACACACATATATATATATATATATTCTAGTCATGGAAGAAATTTAAAGCTTTGTTTGTGCACAATAAAGTGAAGCGATGAATTCCTTAGTTGTAATATCTATCGATTATCTATCATATGATTGTATTCATGATTAAACGATTAAATTATTAATAAATTGCGTGGAGGCATATATTAATATAAATATGAATAGATAATAAATATATAAATTATATGCACAGACATTTGTATAATATGTACTATATGCATGCAGTCAAAATATGACCCAATATCTATACATTAAGACCAAATTTATCCATCCATAATTACAAGAAAAAATACACCATATAGCATATTTCCTATCTATATTTAAATGTTTTTAAAACTTAATAAATTATAGCATATCTTCATCATTTAGGATGCAATAAATTAGTCATTTCCAAATTTACCTTAGTTTTTATCAGAATCCTTCGACTCTCTTTCTTCTGTATATATTCTTTTTTAATTTCACCCTGCCTCTCTGATTTCTTTCTTCGGCGATCACCATTGCTAGGAATAAGATCGCCGTCGCAGGCCAAAATCCGACCAAACACCTTTGTGGGCCTCCACCGGTGAACTACACCGTGAAATCTCTCCTGTGAGAAATCCAGTCACCGATTCCTCTTTCTCTCTCTCTACTGCAATGGAGTAGATCTCAATCTCTGTGATGGCGAGCGACAGTCGACAACGATATTCATCAAAGATCGCACGGAAAGGGTCGGAGATCGTAAGGATCGGTCGTTGTCGGATCTGAAGTGCAATAGTAAATCTGGCCGTTGCGAGTTTTGGTTAGAGCATCGTCGTCTGTGGTTGCCATCTGTGTGTCGTCCCGATCATGATCCCGACCAAACCAGGCGGATCGAGATTTTGTTTCTTTTTGGATAGGTTTGGTTAGGGATTGAGTGGAATTATGTGACAATTTCTCATTTTTTTGGTTTTGTAATTTGAACTGGGAGAATTCTATTTTGTTATGTTCTTTGTTTTTTTGTTTTTTCTTTTATATATAGATGTGATTCTCTGTGGACTGTGTTTGCTACTTTCTGAATTTGAGGTTTTTTGTTGTTGTTTTTGAAGTTTTGGGCTGTGAGAAATTTGAGTTTGTATTGGTTGTTGGCTTCGAAACTTTTTCAAGGTGCAGAAGGTACAGAAGTGTGGTGGCGTAGATCGTATATAACAAAAAAAAAAAAAAATTCGCAAAAACTTTTAAATACGCTATAAGTTATATTAATTTATGTCAAAATAAATTAATTTTATTAATTTATAAAAAAAAATACCTTATTAATAATTAGGAAGATAACTTGAGGTCTTTGACCAACGAATGTTTTTCACTGCAAAACTTTCTTAGAACACCTAAACATTTCTCATCTACTCCTTGATATCGCAAGACGATGAGTGTGGGCTCAAAGTATAACTATCGGAACATTCACTCACTAATTTAGTATTCTTTCACTATCAATGCATATTTGTGAAAGAATTGAAAAAATTAGAAAAGCTTTTATTATCTTTTTCTCTCTTAAGGAATTCAAGCAAGCAAAATAGTAGAAAATCAATCAACCTTCTCCGATCTCTATTGTCTCCTATTTATAGACAATTAAGAGAAGCCTTTGCTTGTAGACTACGAAAATAAGAAATCAGTAACTAGTATATTTATTTAATCTCATTAAAAACATATAGTTTCCCTTTTTCTTTTGGAAACAAAATTCCTTCCCTTTTATTATTAGTGTGGCCGGCCAACTCTAAGGAAGGAAGGCGAAAATTCCTTCCTAATCTAATTTTCAATTTTGGCTTAAATTCAACTCTAATTAAAGTAACATCTTACTTTCTTATTGAATTTAATTGTAAAAAAGTTTGTCAAATAAGTAAATTGGATTACTTGGAGAGCAAGTAACTAAAATCTCCATGAGATTTTTTCAGTGTCACACGTCCCCTGTGGTCCCACCACAGTGTGACACAATAATTAAATAATCACATTATTTAATATATAATTATTTCTCAATTAATTATTCGCGAGTGAAATAAAATCTCGATAACTCATCTTGTCTTGCAAATAATACAAGGATGACGGGAGGACTTATGGACCTATAATTATGAGCTCCAATAAAATTAATAATTAATTAAACTCTTTAATTAATTTATTAATTTTATTAATTCTAAAAGTTACTCCACTAAGTACTTAGAATTGCACCCTCAAAATTATAGACATAATTTACTTCTAAGAACTTGAAGCGTCAATTTGATATAGTCACTATCTATAGATCAATCCTCCATAACCATTAATTCTCTAATGAATAGTATATTCATAAAACACATTCATGAATACGAGCTCGTTACTTATTCAAGTACCGAATCAACCGTCAAATGAATTATTTATCTGCTTCTTCAAAGAAGAAGGAATGGATTATATCTTGTATATTAGCATTCTTGACTACCCATTTCATCATGTTCCCAAGATACAAGGAATAGAATTTAGGATCTCTAAATCCATACAGAGTAAGTCAAAGAACACAAATCCAAAAATAAGAGTCTGCTAATAACTCAAGATTAAGATCATTCTATATATGACCATCGGTAGATTCAAATTTAATTTTCTATACTTAACGAAAATTATCAGAAAATTAAGTTGTGTCTGTGTCCCAGTTCTACATAATCTCATTATGCATAATATAATCATTCAATATCTCTCTCTATATTAATGATGCGGATAACACCATTCCATTCTTAATGGGAATTACATGTATTAGTAATGTTTTAATTAAATATTTTGAAACTTTAATTAAATTCATTACAAACATCATTTCGATTATTATCCTTAAATATTATCCTCTTGTATATAACACTTATATACAATATTTAAGGTTACATAAATAATCGCAGAATTTTCTATGATATTCATAAAGTATTCGATAATACATACACATAAATAATGAATAAACTATTTTATTAATCAAATAATAAAATATCCTTATTATATCTCATACTTTAAGGACACCTATCCCAACAATGGTTTATTGAGATTTGTTGAATTGAGTGTCATTTTGGTACATTGCTTAGTATGGTTAGTGATCGAATGGAATTAGGTGTGTTGAATTTGTAGAAAAGTTTTTTTTCTTATGCAGTTTGTGATTCTCTCTAAATTTTCAAATAAATAGGATGTTTACTAGTAAATACCGAGTAAATACGATATTTACTGGTAAATATGATTTTTACCTATAAATATAGTGTTAAACGGTTGTTAGAGTCGATGGCCAGATTTTCAGATAAATATGATATTAATTAGTAAGTACTGCATTTACTGGTAAATACGATATTTATCGATACATACAGTGTTAGACGATCGTCGAAGTCAGTGGATGAATTTTCGGATAAGTGTGATATTTTTTAGTAAATATAGTATTTACCGGTAAATACAATGTTAAACGGTTGTTGAAGTCGGTCGCCGGATTTTTAAATAAATATGATATTTACTGATAAATATGGTATTTTTCGGTAAATACTTTAGTAGTTAGAAGATTAAATATGGTAAATACTGTATATACTTGAAAATATTATACTAGTTATAAGTTTGAATTTGGTAAATACTGTATTTACCAGTAAATACTTTAGTAATTTTAATTTTAAATATGGTAAATATTGTATTTACCAGTAAATGTTTTAGTAGTTAAAAGTTTGCATCTGGTAAATATTGGAATACCTTTAAATACTTTAATAACTACAATTTTGAATATGGTAAATATTGTATTTACATGTAAATACTTTAGTAGTTACAATTTGGAATCTGCTACATTTATCGGTAAATATAGTATTTACCGGTTAATACAGTGTTTAATGGCTGCCAGAGTCGGTGGTCGGATCTTCAGATAAATATGATATTTACTAGTAAATAGGTATTTACTGGTAAATACAGTGTTAAACGGTCGCAATAATCGGTGGTTGAATTTTCAGATAAATATGATATTTACTTGTAAATACGGTATTTACTAGTAAATACAGTGTTAAACGGTCGCTGGAATCAGTGCCTGAATTTTCAGTTAAATAAGATATTTACTAGTAAATACGATATTTACTAGTAAATACAGTGTTAAACGGTCACTGAAGTCGGTGTCTGAATTTTTGGGTAAATATAATATTTACTAGTAAATACGGTATTTATTAGTAAATACGATATTTACCTGTAAAATACAGCATTAAACGGTCGACGGAGTCGGTGGTCGGCTTTTGGGTAAATATGGGATTTACTAGTAAATACGGTATTAAATGGTAAATATATTATTTACCAGTAAATACAGTGTTAAATTGTCGTCTAAAAATAGTCAGTAGAAAATGGTCACTAATTGCTAGAAAATGGTCTCTAGTCGTCGGAGCCAGCCGCCGGTCCCGACACATATGGGCTTGACTATAATCTACCTATTTTAAAATTTATGCTATAATTTACTATTTTTTTAAAAAATAGATGTTTAAAGGAAGGAGTGAGGTGGTATTTTTGGTTTAGTGGAAAAAGGAGGTTTAGCAAGATTTTTAGGTTTTTAATAATATATAAAATTTAAAATATCAAATTATGTTATAATTTATTATTTAAAAAAATACTATAATTTACTAATTATGCTATTTTCCTACTTATCCCTAATTCCAAGGTACAACGCTTCTTACTCCTTATCACCCTTAGTTGTATTTGTCATTGCTTATGATTTGTTTCATTAATGAGTAATTTATTCCTTTTGGAGTAAAGATAAATTATAGTCAATATGTCTTCACATATATGTATATATGTACGTATACGTGTCCGTGTGGTTATGTCATATAAGAGGCTTTTTAACATAATTACCTCCTAAACTTGCTGTGATTTAATAAATTATCTCTTAAATTTTTAATTTTGATAATTAAATCTTGAACTTGTAAAATTATTATAATGTGTTCAATTTTATTAAATTTGCTCAAACTTTTTACTAGATTTAGAGGATTAAAAGTTGAGAAATTAAAATATTTGTGTTATATATGAATTGGGATTTTTTAACATGCTTTTTCAACACTAATTTAGCACAATCCTCATTAAAATAGGGCACATTATAACAGTTTTACAAATTGCGTGGACAACTTGCCAAAATTAAAAATTCATGAGACAAATTACTAAAACCGTACAAATTCAAAGGACAAGTGTGAAAAATACCATATACATATAGGAGAGTACTTATCAACTTTGTTTCAATTATTATTGTTATAAAACTATATGAGCATGTTCAACATATTTCTCAAATTTTAAAAATAGGTTCACTTCACCTTTGAATTATTATATACATTAAAAACTTTCCCCTTTTTCTGAAATAAAATCTACAGATAAGTTGGCATAAAATAAATATCTTTAGTGTAAGTTAACTTAAATCAAATAGTTTAGTGAATATTTATGAAATTAAAAAGTATCAAGTCATCACATATTCCATTAATATTATAGACGAAATTCGATAAGAAGGGTAATTTTGAACTATTTTATACTATTCAAATAATGAAATGAATTCTTTTTAAAATTTTGAGATATGTTGACTTAGAGTACATATTTTAGAAGAATTTGTGAAATAAATCCTTTTCTGAAAACAATTTTTTGTCTTTTTAAACAAAAAGGTAAAAATTTATTTTCAAAAATTTATTGATTTTTTTAAATCGTGGAAACAAAAATTTTATCCTTAAAATTTTGAGTCAGTGATATTTACTCAAACTAAAATCTCATTCATTTCACCGATTCGAGTTTTCAGTTATAAGTTTCTACAGTTAAAAGCTCTTAGAAAATGTCACATCTAACTTTTTCTACTACAGTTAAAAATTTCTTAGAAAATGTCACGTCTCAGCTCAAATTAAAAACTCGAATCCACAAAGTGAACGAAGCTTAAGGTTCACCAACATGTGGGGAACGACGTGTTAGACAATATAATTGAAAATACAAAGAAGAACAAGGAAATAAAGGAATAACAAAATAATGAAAATTGTTACAACCCGAAATCAACCTTTCTATGGAATCCGGAAAACGGAATTGTATGAATGTCGAGGCACGCGAACCACGTTGTCCTTAAAACAGATTCGTCCCCTCCGGCGTGTGCTTGAGGTTACGTTGGACGTCCGTCTCCCAGGATACAACGACAACGACGGCAGCTCGATGCACTTTCAGAACCGTCCGGCGAACTAGAACTTGATCTTTCCTCTATCACGAAAACCGAACTACAAGAACTACTTAAGGAAATCCGGAACAAACCAAGAGAGAGAGAGAACCGAAAAGGAGAAGAGAATTGTGAAAAAGTGTGTTGCTATCATGTGGAATTTTGGCCTTTATATAGGCTCCAAAATCTGGGTGTTACACAAAGACATTATGGTGTAATAACCCAGATTTATTCCCAGAATAATGGTGATTAAAGCCAGCCAAAACGTTTTTTGATTTCCCATGGTGAATCTGGCCACATTCTGGCTAGTAATTCAGCTTTTGATGATGGAAAACCGAAGCCATGAAAGCTTGATTCGGTTTGCCTCCATTGATCACCATTAAGGTCTCATTATGGTCTTTAACCATCATTGTTTTATGCCAAACGGAAGCTGGAAGGTCTTGGCTAGAGAAAAAATAAAATCGCAAAAGTAAGCTCGTGCGGAGCGGGTTATTCGGTCCGACATTCGTGTCCGCAGGTCGCGGGCGCACACATTAGGCCCCAAACCCGCCGGGTCCGTGATTCGTGTATGTATAATTTTTTCCAACACACTCTTCTAAACATTAGGCCATTTTTTCCAACACACTCTTCTAAACATGTATGTATAATTTTGATTATGTGATAATCTACATTTTACACAAAGATAGGAGTTACAAGGAGCAAATAGATGCAACGTGTCACCAAAGTAGTAGTGACTTGATACCCATATATGCATATGTCTAAAGGGGTAGTGCCACCTATGGTCCAAGGTCGACAATTATCCATTTGAATACACCCGTCTCAAAACCTATTGGGCCCCTTTCAAACATGGGCCTCAAAATGGGCCTTTAAAATGGCTTAATAAGCCATTTTTTCCAACAATCCCCCACCACAAACTCGACACGGTGATAGAGTTCTGTGGTCGATGCCTGCAAAGGATAGGTAGGCGTTACCCTTTGAACCTTCCCTTGTGAGAATACAAAAACTTTACTGGCTGACCAGTAGACGCGATGTCTTTGAACTGTTCTGCCTTCGTGTAAACGTTATTGTACTTCACACAGACATCTTCCTGACACAGTTCTGTTCTCATGGTTATGTTCGTTTCGGCCATGAACATCTACCTGGTTATGCAAGAGTTTCTAAAGAATTGAGCCCTCACAATTCTCCTTTGAAGCGGCCCCACT
>NW_010365760.1:17964-22504 GCF_000414095.1 Morus notabilis
AAAACCTGCAGCCACAAATACCACAACATTCCTCTTCCTTCGACGAAAACACGAGTTCGAGCGGGTGTTCGTGATCAACCTGTTAGAAAATATAATAGAAAATACAAAGAAGAACAAGGAAATAAAGGAATAACAAAATAATGAAAATTGTTACAACCCGAAATCAACCTTTCTATGGAATCCGGAAAACGGAATTGTATGAATGTCGAGGCACGTGAACCACGTTGTCCTTAAAACAGATTCGTCCCCTCCGGCGTGTGCTTGAGGTTACGTTGGACGTCCGTCTCCCAGGATACAACGACAACGACGGCAGCTCGATGCACTTTCGGAACCGTCCGGCGAACTAGAACTTGATCTTCCCTCTATCACCAAAACCGAACTACAAGAACTACTCAAGGAAATCCGGAACAAACCAAGAGAGAGAGAGAACCAAAAAAGAATTGTGAGAAAGTGTGTTGCTATCATGTGGAGTTTTGGCCTTTATATAGGCTCCAAAATCTGGGTGTTACACCAAGACATTATGGTGTAATAACCCAGATTTATTCCCGGAATAATGGTGATTAAAACCAGCCAAAACGTTTTTTGATTTCCCATGGTGAATCTGGCCACATTCTGGCTAGTAATTCAGCTTTTGATGATGGAAAACCAAAGCCATGAAAGCTTGATTCGGTTTTGCCTCCATTGATCACCATTAAGGTCTCATTATGGTCTTTAACCATCATTGTTTTATGCCAAACGGAAGCTGGAAGGTCTTGGCTAGAGTAAAAATAAAATCGCAAAAGTAAGCTCGCGCGGAGCGGGTTTTTCGGTCCGGCTTTCGTGTCCGCAGGTCACGGGCGCACACATTAGGCCCCAAACCCACCGGGCCCGTGATTCGCACCCCCCTGCGTGTGAGAGAGCCTCTCTGGTATACATGCTTATCTAGGTTTCAAAGTGCAATCACTTATAAACACCACATTGGCTTCACTCCTAGCCGATGTGGGACTTTTGCAATTTTCCTTCTACATATGCCATTCCAAGTACCATACTTAGACCATCAATTTCTCATTCACCCAAAATCCATTTTGAGTGTATGAATACTTGATTTCGATCTCCTCGTGACGAAGTACGCAAATCCAACGAGACCCGTCTCAAAACCTATTGGGCCCCTTTCAAACATGGGCCTCAAAATGGGCCTTTAAAATGGCTTAATAAGCCATTTTTTCCAACACGACGTAGGGGTAGGACTAAAGGGCTAGAACAAGTGCAAAGGTTGGAAGGAGAGGTCGAGATCCATATTTGGGTTAGGTCAAGCAAGTTTCAAACTCGGGCCGACTAGGTGACAGGCACGACAGTCAGGCAAATGAGCGGCGGACAACCAATGGGGTCGGCGCAAATGCAAATCACTGCCATGGTCTTATAGGGACAAACATCAAGATGAGCCGACGTGCTTATAGCAGCAATATGGTTGGGTCTATACAACGGAACCATCGTCGGAGACTCATTAGTGGGACTCATCTTATGTGATAAATTTAGAGCCCGTTTAGTTCGCTGATTCGAGTTGAAATGTAATTTTATGTGAGAGTTTTTTACTGTAATAAAAAAATTAGATGTGACTGTTTCTGAGAGCTTTTTATTATAACAAAACTCAAATTCTAAATTCGAATAAGTGAAATGAATAAAGTCTTATAGCACGTGGATCCCATAACCTAAGATTCACACTTGATGCTCTTTTTTTTTGTTCTTTCTAATTTTTTAGTTTGTCAATTATCTTAGAAACGTGCGCATGATTACAGACCAAACCAAATATTAAGCTAGTATACGTTAACTCAAATCACGTGTGAAGAAAAAGTCTCATCACTTTTGCCGACGAATTTGGATCCATTTAACGTCATTCATGTAAAATTACACATAAAATAGAACTATTTAATCAATGTGAAAGAAACATTGCCAAACTTCTTTCATCAGCTTAACTCATCATCGGACGATTACGAAAAAAAAAAAACACATCATCGGACGGTTGACAGGCAGAGCTTCAGCACTAGTGCCACGCAAGCATGACGTTGTAGCTGACGTAGACTCGCACGTGACCGATGTGGCAGGAGAAAAATAATAAAGTAGTGTGCGGAAGATCGCACAGAATCCAAGGAGAGGGGCAAAAGTGGAAAGTGATAGGAAAAAATAAAAAAATAATAATTATTAAAGAAAAGGCATTAAAATGGTCCCCAGTAGGTCTAATAGGGCGTGAGCTGTCAAAACGGGGAAGAAGGGGACACGTGTCGGATGGACAACTGGAGCGGTCCCATGCAGGTTAGACACGCGCCGCTGGTATTTTCGCAACGTGCGCGTCGACCTTCTCTTCGACAGCGACTTCAGTGGTTTGAGCCTCGCGACCATACGCGTACGCTTAGCCGCGTAAGATTATTTCTCATTTATTTTCTTTTTTTCTTTTTCTCTCTTTCTCTCACTACAAACCCAATTTCTCGGATCGCTCCGCTTTGGTGGGACTTGTCGGCGTTCAATTTCTCGGCTATTCTCGTCGAAATAACTTTCAGATGTTTTTTTTTTTTTTTTAAACTTGCATGAAGAATACAATACAACGCTACCGACTACTACGGTATTACTCTGAAAAGAAGTATTTGATTGAGTTTTTTCTTTTTGTTTTTTCTTTTTTTGTAGGCGAACAGGGGTATTTTATTTTGATGGAGTATATTTTGATAGACATTGTTATTTGAACAAAGTAGAAATAGTAAAAAAGGTAATAAGATTATAAAGAAAAGTAAATTAACATTTTGTTTTAAAATTTTTACTTTTTATTAAATCGTAAAAAAATATAATGAAAAAGGTAATAAGATTAGAAAGAAAAGTAAATTAATGAGATTAATAGTCGTTTATTTCATTTCATGTATTTACTTGATTATTAGATGGTGTAATAAAAAACAACACAATTCTTTTTTTTATGTTTACTAAAATTAGAAATAATAATATTATGAATGTAACTATTAAAATGTTCTTTTATACAATTAAATGTCTGTTTAGGAGAGCTTTCTAAAACCTGCTTTTGGCTTCCTGACTCTAAAAGCTGATTTTAAAAGTGTTTAGATAATCTGTCAGAAGTACTTCGACTTTTCAAAAGAGCTTCTAGTCAAAACCATAAAATATGACTTCTAAAAAAAACACTTCTAAACATACTTTAAAACTTATATCAAAGTTTTATTATGACATTATAAACTTCATTCCAACACTTTTATTGCTTATTAAAAAATTTAAAAATTATTTTGACGTATTAAGATATTTTATTCCAAACACCTATAGAAAAGTCACAATTTTTACTTCTCTTCTTCTACTGACTAAAAAATAAAAGCAAAAGCTCTGCCAAACGGGCCCTAAATAATCATTCACTGGATAATAATTTACAATTAAATAATCATTCACTATATAATAATTTATTATGTTTATAAGTAAATTTAGCACTCATTACCTTTGACAAGAAATCAATACTAAAGAGGATGCAAGGATTGGTATTCTCTTTTTTCATTCTCTGTAGTGTGTGGGGCCTACTAAATCTCCATTACTAATTTTGTAAGTAAACATATTATTAGATAAGAAAAGGAATCACTCAGTACTTCTCTTTTTCCTTTGATATAAAGTAAACATACCCTTAATTAATTTTGACTCATATAATTTTTTTGACTAAAAAGTATTAATCAAACGCGAGGGATAAAAATTCAAGACCTATATATTTTAAGAGATATTTGTCTTCTTTTCCCTCCTGTTTGCATTTGTGTGTGTTTTTTTTTTTTTTTTTTTTTTTTTTTTTTGGGTGAGGTTTGTATTTGTGCTTAGTAACCGTTTAAAAATGCCTAAGAATTATCAAATTTTATATGGAGAGGACTCAAGTGCGGCTTTCATTTAGGTGTTGCATTTCTGAGATAACACGCAAATTAATCATCTTGTAAACATAAGATATCATCCCAACTTAATTTAAGGTAAGTATATAATTAACTATGTAAGTAAAGTATACGACCACAAATTAATTTTTTATACCCTTCTTTAACTGGCATGCGACTGTTATCTCCACTTTCGTTACTGATATTGTTAACATTAAAGAGTTAAGATAAAAGTATAGAATAGAGACTTGCACTGCTGACTCATAATTTAAAATAAATAAATAAATAAATCATGGCATTCTTGGAGTAATACATGGACAAAGTGACAAAATATTGAAATTTTGAAGTTCAAAAATTATCTATCCCAAATTACTCTTTTCTTCTAGGCATGGGTGTGTGTTTGTGTGCGTATATATTGCCAAAATATTGGTTATGAAGGTCAACATGTTTTGTTACTCTTGCAAACGTATTTGTTCAAGGTCTTTTTATATTTGTTTTTTAGTGGTTGTCTGAATTTGAATGCTAGAGATGAATTTGAATTTGTTTTTTGGAACGTATGATGCATATATATATATATATATATATATGTGTGTGTATTTGCAAATACAGCTTTGTCCCTCGTAAGACAAAAAAAAAAAAAGAACAAAAAAAAAAAAGAACAAAAAAAAAAA
>NW_010365760.1:23463-26872 GCF_000414095.1 Morus notabilis
GGATTTTTATCCCTTGTCGATAAGTGGTTGATCCCTTTTTTTTTTTTTTTTTTTTAACACTATTGTTATTGTATGAGTGTTGCATTTAACATCTTTAACCACTGCTTTTTGTTAATTAGTTAAGAGTGACGTTCTCTAGTTTCTTACTTTCTTTCACTCCTGAGGAGAAACAACATCATGATATATGTAATATGTAAAGACCAGTCAAACAAAGCTTTGAATTCTAATTAAGTTTTAATTAAGAAATCATTCATATGGCCATTAGCTACCATATTTACGGATGATCAAGAAGTCAATATTAGAGAAGTATATTGTAGAATACATACGTATATATATATATATATATATATACATATATATTTATATATATCTAGCTAGCTAGCAATAAGGACCACAAGTTTTGTGTAGTTATTATTAATATTATTGTTCTTATTATCATTTTTATTATTGTCATTATTTTATTGTTATTTGGTAAAAAAAAAAAAGAAAAAGAAAAGCATTGTATTAAAAAGATAACAAAAGCTACATGTTGGGTCCGTTTTTATCGTTGGTGTCACGGAGAGTGTTATAACATTTTACTGTAACACTGTTTTAACAGAAAATCTAAAATTAAACCAGCAAAAATAACAATGCAGGAAAATAATGCAGAAACATAAAGGACACCAAAAAATGGTATCGCAGTTCGGTGCGCACACCTACTCTGCGGGGCCACGCCCAGACAGTGATCAATCCACTAAGTTCAAAAGAGTACAAAGGACCAAACGGTCTTACACACTCAATGACTCCCTCATTGACAATGTCGCCGTTGCCTAAAATCTCCTTAGGAAGCTTGATCAGCGAGCACCACTCGTCTTGACGGTTTCCTCCTGAAACCAAAGAATTCTTCTCCCAAAGAGCCAACTCAAAAGTGTTCTAACAATCCATCGCAACACATCAAATGACGCTTAACATTACAATCTCATTTTGACATGAACAAATGTAACTTTTATGTTTCCAGCCCTGTGTTTGCATAACACGTTCTGTCCTCATCACTCCCATTAGACCAACCTCAAGCCTGAAGATCACCAGCCATCAATACCCCAAAAAGTCCACTCTTGATTTTTTACAATCAAGATCTTTGATTTGCAGCCAATAAACATGACAGTCAAACTTTTCTTAAGAGGACCACCAATTTACAATGCTAGCCAATCTTACACCCAATTTGTCAAAAATAAGCTAACACAAAAATGCACTAACAATCTCCCCCTTTGGCTATTTTTGGCAAAACTAACATTACTAACAAAAAGAATCTATTACAAGATAAAAGATAAAATCCAACTAAGGGGGTTAATCGAATTAAGAGTTCTCCCCCTTTTTGACAAAATACAGCCAAAGTTAAAAATAATACTAATAGAAAAACCTTTTAGAAGCTGTTGTTGCAGAAAGTGTTGCAACACCTGATATAACACTTTTCTGCAGATCATCTTTCAGGGTCATTGATCTCTGCAAAACACTCCTCCTGAGTCCTCTACGAGTCTTACTCTCCCTGAATATAATATTCTTCCATGCATATTGCTTTTATCATCTATCAAAAGCTTGGAGTGACAATTATCACAATACTCAGAGTTAGTAGTACAAGCTTTAAAAGAAGTGCAAGCCCTATGACACCATAAATCAGATTTCCTTACCCAAACACGTTTAGGAAATTTATTTTGCACATCAATCTTTACTTTAGGTGTCCTTCTTGAGTTTGTGGAATTTGGTGGATTCATGAGCATACCTCTCTTCAAAGCATTCAAATACTTGTAACATCTTGGTCTTATATGGCCAGCTAAACCACAGTAATGACATATGGGAACAAATTTTTTACGTCGTGGGGGTAAGATAATACCTTTCTTACTGAGGATAGTCCGAGATTCAGGAGTGGGTGTCTCCTTCACAAACACTCTCTTGGATGTTGAACATTCACCAGTGTAGCCAAGTCCATGACGATCACAACTAGCTTTTCCCATAGAGAGAATATGATCAAGTTTAGTGGTGCCGAAATTCATCATTTTAAGTGACTTTTGAGTGCACTCCAATTTTATCCTTGTGTCTTGTAGCTTTTTCTCATTTTTAGCAGCTTGAAATTCATAGTTTACGGCAGCCCTCTTAAGCACATCCTTCTCTTTAACAAGCTCATCAACTCGCTCCCATAGAGACTTATTCATTTCACACACTTTAACCCATTTGCTGAACATGGTCTTATAGGATTCTTGTATGGCATCAATAGTCAACTTCTCACCATCACTGTTACTTTCAGAATCTGAAAAATCTCCTACATTTTCACTGTTCACAGAATCTGTTACAGACAGTGTTGCAACACTGTCTGCGACACCTTTTGTAACACTGTCTGTAGAAACACCTTGATCAGTATAAACATTGAAAGCAACATAGTTACTCACATGGTCTTCATCTTCCTGACTGCCTTCAGAGTCTTTATCACTCCACGTCACATTCAGAGACTTCTTCTTCTTCTTGAGGGTGTTGGCACACTCAGATTGAATGTGGTCGTAACTGTCGCATTCCCGGCATTGAATACCCCCATTTTTTTGTCTTTATCTCTGTATTATTTGCTGCAGCTTTATTCTTCTAGAAATTGCTGGAGTTGCCATTTCTTGAATTCTCATTCTTCCTATTGACCTTCTTCATCACTTTGTTGAATTTCTTCGACAACCTTGTTATGAACTGGGCCAAGTCTTCTTCATCATCAGAATCAACTTTGTCTTGAAAGGCAATGCTTTTCTCCTTCTTTCCTTCCCTGTTTTCATCCAGATTCATCTTAAAAGTGCGCAAAGAACCCATTAGCTCATCAAGTTTCATTGTTTGGACATCCTTGGCTTCCTCGATAGTTGTCACCTTGTAAGCAAACCTCCGTGGAAGAGACCTCAAGGCCTTCCTCACAAGCTTCTCTTATGATATTTTCTCTCCAAGGGCAAATGCCTCATTAGCAATATCACACAATTTTGAATTAAACTCAGAAATCGTTTCATCTTCTTGCATTCAAAGATTCACAAACCTTGTAGTAAGGATTTGAAGTTTAGAGAGTGGCAGCCGTACCTTCATGTGCCATTTGCAATGTCTCTCATGCATCCTTGGATGTTTCACACGTAGAAATGAGTTTGAATTGATTGGCATCCACTTCATTGAAAATAGCATTCAAAGCTCTTGAGTTGTTATTGGCCAATCGATCTTCTTACGTAGACCACTTTTCTTCGGGTTTCAATACTTTTTTTTTCAGCATCATTTTTGGTGATAGGGTGTGTCTAACCAGTTAGAATGGTACGCCACGCTTTCTCATCAATTGTTTTGATGAACGCCTTCATATGAGCTTTCCAATAGGCTGTAACACCCTGAAGAATTAATTGAGATTAATTAAGGTAATTGAGAT
>NW_010365761.1:0-255 GCF_000414095.1 Morus notabilis
CTATCTAGTATTGGCGCCACACACAGGGATAGGAATCCCTAGCATGGCCAACCACAAGGGATAAGGGATAGAGGAGAATTTTAGTTCGAAATTCAAATTGGAGATAGAGATTGGATTCCTTCTAGAAGTTTGACTTCTACTCTATAAATAAGAGAATAGTAGAAAATTGTGGACACAATTTTTGGTGACAATTTTTAAGACAATTTTCGGAATTAATTTTTGCCCTAATTTTATTGGTGGCCGAATTTTCTCTAT
>NW_010365761.1:398-859 GCF_000414095.1 Morus notabilis
TTTTGTCTCATGTGTGCCCACACACACGTCTTCATGGATTCTAGGAATTGATGTGGAAGACATTGGTTTTCTAACACAAAGATTGGAGCAAGGACTGTTCGTGGTCAAAGAACTCAAGTTATCATCCGAGTCGGCTTCCAGGTATTTTTTTCTGATTGAGTTCTTAATAAATGAATTAATGAGATTAATTTATTCGTGCATAAATTAATATAATCTATAGAGTATCTCAAAGGTTTTGTGAACATTTTTGTTATACATGATCCGTCCTTCCCCGCACCACCACGCTTCCGCATCCGGATTCGATCTAGAGACCAACACAATTCACTTCAAAAACTACTCTTAGGAAAGATTTATTAAAATTATTTAAAAAGAAAATGAAGCATTAATAAACCTTTTACACTCGACTAGCGGGTGCGTTGGCGTTAACGTTAGATATTTGGTCTGCTGTTGCCAATAAAGTT
>NW_010365761.1:1230-1411 GCF_000414095.1 Morus notabilis
TACAAGCATTAAATATACCTCCTAGAGCATTAGCGTTAGATATGCCTATAAGATGTAACTCAACTTACATTATGCTTCAAGAATGCATCCCCTATAAGGATGCCATAACAAACTATATGTGTGCAGAATTAAGAGTAGGACATAGACGAATTTGTTTGGCAAATTGCCGAAGTTTTGTATC
>NW_010365762.1:0-486 GCF_000414095.1 Morus notabilis
GATCGAACCTCTCTTCGCGATCTACAGCTGGCACATTTTCGGCGAAAACATTTCATGTCCTAACGGGGCCCATCGGGCGTTAGATCAAAGTTCTCTTCGTGCCCTACAACCGCCACGGGAACGGCGACAACTTTTGGTGTTGAAATGGGGCCCATTAGCGGTTTGATCGAAGCTCGCACCCTACAACCGCCACGGGAACGGCGACAACTTTTGGTGTTGAAATGGGGCCCATAAGCGGTTTGATCGATGCTCTCTTCGCGATCTACTACTACCACGGGAACGATGAAAAGTTTTACTGTCATAACGGGGCCCATAATCCGTCAGATCGAGGCTCTCTTCGTACTCTACAACCGCCACGGGAACGGCGACAAATTTTCGTGTCGTAACGAGGCCCATCAGCCATTAGATCGACTCTCTCATCGCGATCTATGAATGGAACGAGAACGGTGAAATCTTTTGGTGTCGTAACGAGGCCCACAATCCGTC
>NW_010365763.1:0-899 GCF_000414095.1 Morus notabilis
AACGCCCGATGGGCCCCGTTAGGATACCAAATGTTTTCACCAAAAATGTCGCAGCAGTAGGTCACGAAGAGAGGTTCGATCTAATGGCTGATGGGCCCCGTTACGACACCAAAAGTTGTCACCGTGCCCGTGGCGGTTGTAGAGCGCAAACAGAGATTAGATCTATCGGTTGATGGGCGCCGTTACACAACAAAAGTTTTGAGCGTTCCTTTGGCCATTATAGATTGCGAAGAGAGCTTCGATCTAACGCCCGATGGGCCCCGTTAGGATACCATATGTTTTCACCAAAAATGTCGCAGCAGTAGGTCACGAAGAGAGGTTCGATCTAATGGCTGATGGGCCCCGTTACGACACCAAAAGTTGTCACCGTGCCCGTGGCGGTTGTAGAGCGCAAACAGAGATTAGATCTATCGGTTGATGGGCGCCGTTACACAACAAAAGTTTTGAGCGTTCCTTTGGCCATTATAGATTGCGAAGAGAGCTTCGATCTAACGCCCGATGGGCCCCGTTAGGATACCATATGTTTTCACCAAAAATGTCGCAGCAGTAGGTCACGAAGAGAGGTTCGATCTAATGGCTGATGGGCCCCGTTACGACACCAAAAGTTTTCACCGTTCCCATGCCATTCGTAGATCGCGATGAGAGCTTCGATCTAACGGCTGATGGGCCCCGTTATGACACCAAAAGTTGTTGCCATTCCCGTGGCGGTTGTAGAATCCGAAGAGAGCCTCGATCTGAGGGATTATGGGCCCCGTTATGACACCAAAACTTTTCGCCGTTCCCGTGGCAGTCGTAGATCGCGAAGAGAGTATCGATCTAACGGTTGATGGGCCCCATTATGACACCAAAAGTTCCCGTGCCATTTGTAGATCGCGAAGAGAGCTTCTTTAATCTAACGG
>NW_010365764.1:0-1094 GCF_000414095.1 Morus notabilis
TTATTCAATTCAATGTTAAGGAATTTGATATTATTTGCACTTCCTGAGGATTTGTTCATTTCGCTGATTCGAGTTTATAATTCGAGTTTTGCTACAGTAAAAAACTCTCACAAACAATCACATCTAACTTTTTTACTACAGTAAAAAACTCTCACATAAAATCACATCTCTACTCGAATTAAAAATTCGAATCAGCGAACTAAACGGGTCCTGAACCTCTTTGCATTTTGACGCCACGTCACACACATGAAGTTAGCACATTGTTTTCTATAAATACTACGAAATTTGTGAGAGTACATGTATTTGATTTGAAATTTAGTGTGATTCTTTTTGTTTTTTTTTTTTAACCTGCCAAGTCTTGATTCTAACTCCATTTGTAGTGTGAGAAAACTGGGCTCCGTCTACTATTATATCCGATACATGGGCTCCGTCTATTATGAAGGAAAAAAAAAGAGCATTATTCAAAATATTCAAGTACAAAAAGTTATATAAATCAGGAAAAAAAAAAAAAAAAAGTTATCATAAGAGTGATGAGTAAGTTACCTGACTCCATGACCCGGTCCACGCGTTATGTCTGTTGCTCGCACTTTTTGAGTCCCATTTACAATAGCAATATAATCATCCTCTAAAATAGTAGAACAAAAATATACATAGATATATTAGGAATATAAATCTTTAAACATGCGTAATTAATAATAAATTAGATGTGTGTATATATATATATACCTATTCCTATAACAGAGTTAGAAATCTAAGGGGTTATTCTTTTAGAGTGTAATTTGAGTGTAATTTTTAAGTTATAATTTGAGTTGAAGTTGTAACTTAAATAAAGTTGAGTGAAGTTGAATAAAGTTGAAAGTTGAAAGAACGTGAACTTGAATAAAGTTGAAACTTTAGTTCTCTTTTTTTAAAATTTTTGGATAAAAGAACATGCCCTCAATGTCTCGCTATGTGTGATATGGATTCCATCGGTGTTGGGAAGCCGAAGCTCTAACTTTCTTGCACTTCTCAATAGCAACATGCTGTTGTGGTGAATTTCTGAGGTCTTTATAAAAATAACTCAATAAAAAAGTTTTATTAATAAAATAATTTTT
>NW_010365765.1:0-586 GCF_000414095.1 Morus notabilis
GACTAAACTGTCATCTATTAAATAGTTTAGGGATTATTTGTGCTAATCATTCGTTTTATTTTTGCTTTGATTGGCCTATTTAGGTCCATTTATAAGTTGGGTAAACACCCTTAATTTTGATACTAAACTCTAGCAAAAATTACACTAGACAACAAGTTTGTAATAGTGGAGTTGAAAGATTGGCAAATTTATTTTGTGTCAACATGCCCCTATATTGTGAAACATATTTTTAGGTCTCTTATTTGTTATACGTCTTGACGACCGACTAAGATTGAGATCCATAAGTTTATATCTCGATCCCCTTAAAAATGAGACGTATTCTATAATAAGATATCAACTGTATTAATTTACTATTCGTACAAGAGTAGAAATAGCTAATTCTTTAGGTTCTGGAAGAATTCCCCTATCACTGCCAAGCATAGACAACTTCTGATATGCTTGTACACACTAGAAAGCAACTTGGACACACCTTATAAATTCATTTATTGAGCATGTTTCAGCCAGTGCTTGATCCATTAGTTCCAAGCTTTTCTCTTATTTCCATAACTTCCATGCCTTATATCAAGATTTAAGTAGATGTTATGAT
>NW_010365766.1:0-1514 GCF_000414095.1 Morus notabilis
AAACCCTAAACCCCAAACGCCAAACCCTGAACCCCGAACCCCGAACCTCAAACCAAGAACCCTCAACACCGAACCCTAAACCCTAAACCTTAAGCCCTAAACGCCCTAAACCCCTTAACCCCCTAACCCCCAACCATGAACCCTGAACCCTAAACCCTGAACCCTAAACCCTGAACCCTGAATCCTGAACCTTAAGCCCTGAACCTTGAACCCTGAACCCTAACCCCTGAACCCTGCACCCTGAACCCTGAACCGTCAACCGTGAACCCTAAACAGTGAACCATGAACGCCGAACCCCGAACCCCGAACCCTGAACCCTAAACCCTGAACCCTGAACCCTGAACCCTGAACCTTGAACCCTGAACCTTGAACCCTGAACCCTGAACGCTGAGCCCTGAGCCCTGAGCCCTGAACCCTGAACCGTGAACCCTGAACCCTGAACCCTAAACCCTGAACCCTGAACGCTGAACCTTGAACCCTGAACCCTGAATCGTGAACCGTGAACCCCGAACTCTGAACCCCAAACACCGAACCCCGAGCCCTGAGCCCTGAGCCCTGAACCCCGAGCCCTGAACCCTGAATCACAACATTAAGCCCTGAACCCTGAACCCTGAACCCTAAACCCTAAACCCTAAACCCCGAACCCCGAGCCCTGAGCCCTGAGCCCTGAACCCCGAGCCCTGAACCCTGAATCACAACATTAAGCCCTGAACCCTGAACCCTGAACCCTAAACCCTAAACCCTAAACCCTAAACCCTAAACCCCAAACCCCAAACCCCAAACCCCAAACCCCAAACCCCAAACCCTAAACCCCAAACACCAAACTCCAAACCCAAAACCCTAAACCCTAAACCCCAAACTCTAAACACTAAACCCTAAACCCTAAACCAAAAACCCCAAACCCCAAACCCCAAACCCCAATCCCCAAAACCCAAACCCTAAACCCTAAACTATAAACCCTAAACCCTGTACGCCGAACCCCGAACCTCGAACCCCGAACCCTGAACCCTAAACCCTAAACCACATAAACCCCCTAAACCCCAAACCCTGAACCTAGAACCCTGAACCCTGAACCCTGAGCCCTGAACCCTGAACCCTAAGCCCTGAACCGTGAACCCTGAACCATGAACTGTGAACCCTGATCCCTGAACCCTGAACTGTGAACCGTGAACCCCGAACCCTGAACGCCGAACACTGAACCACGAACCCTGAACCCCGAACCCAAAACCCCAAACCCCAAACCCTAAACTGTAAACCCTCAACCCCAAACCCTGAACCCTGAACCCTGAGCTCTTAGCACTAAACCTTGAGCCTTGAGCCCAGAACCTAAACCCTGAACCCTTAACCGTAAACCGTGACCTTGGAACTCTGAACCCCGAATCCCGAACCCTGAACCCCGAACCCTGAACCCCAAACCCCGAACACCAAACCCCGAACCCCGAGCCCTGAACCCTGAAACCTTAACCCTGAACCCCAAACCCAAAACCCCAAACCCCAAACCCCAAACCCTAAAC
>NW_010365766.1:2240-2772 GCF_000414095.1 Morus notabilis
CTAAACCCCGAACCCTAAACCCCAGTCCCTAAACCCCATAACCTAAACCCCAGACCCTAAACCCCAGACCATAAACCCTAGTCCCTAAACCCTAAAGCTGAAACCCCGAACCCCGAACCTAGACCTAGACCCCGAACCCCGAACCCCGAATCCAGAACCCCGAACCCCGAACAACGAACCCCGAACCCTGAACCCCGAGACCCGAGCCTTGAGCCCTGAGCCCTGAACCCTAAACCCTGAACCCTGAACCCTGAACTGTAAACCGTAAACCCCAAACCGCAAACCCCCAACCCCAAACCCTAAACCCTGAATCCTGAACCCTGAACCCTGAACCATGATCCCTGAACCCTGAACCCTAAGCCCTGAGCTCTGAGCCCTGAGCCCTAAGCCCTGAGCCCTGAACCCTGAACCCTAACCCCTAAACACTAAACCCTAAACCCCAAACTGCAAACCCCAAACCCCAAACCCAAAACCCTAAACCCAATACCCTAAACCCTAGACCCTATACCCTAGACCCTAAATACTACACGCT
>NW_010365767.1:0-1736 GCF_000414095.1 Morus notabilis
ATATATATATATATAAACAATTCTTGACAACTTTTCGCAAATAACTAATACAAAGAATATTCTCAACAAAATTCCTTCAATTCTTATTTTTTTGTTTTTTAAAATTTTAATAAAATCTTTACTTTATTTTCATTTATCTCCTATTGATTGTTTGAACTTGGGAAATGGCAAAACTCACAAAACACAAACAAACAAAATAAAACAATTAAAATTGTGGCAGAAAATTTTTAATAAATATTAAAACATTCCAAAAATAGTAATGGAAAACGGGGTAAGGGTATTTTAGTAATCACAAAAAAGCAAATGTGCACAAAACCAAAAAAAACACGAGGCTCCCTCGAACGTCGCCAAACAAGAACTTGTGAGGACCAACTTGCCAATATTTAAAATCAAAAAGGGCAAAATAGGATATGTAAGAGTGCGGATGGGTTGGAGCCTGGAGCAGCGGCCAGCGGGGAGTGTTTTCGACTTTCGGTTGCATTTTAAATTTATATTTATTTTGTCCATAAAAATTTTCGTAAGAGTAGTATTATAACTATTATGACACAAAATAGTTTTTCAAAATATCCTGTAATGTCACCCTTTTGTAACCACACAAATTAATTTATAATCTTTTACGAAAAATTAATCATAAGTAAAAGAATATAATCTCTATTTTACAGAATATTAATTTCTACAGAATAAAGCATGTTTTTTTTTTCTTAGAAAAAAGAGTATAAAATTCCAGTCTCGTTCAATTATTCGATTTAAGTTTTCAATTTCAATTTATTATAGTAAAAACCACTCATAAAAAATTACATCTAATTTTTTCTATTACAATGAAATTTTTTTTATAAATAGTCATATCTCATATTAAATTAAAAACTTAAATTAGAGAACTGAACGATACTTCAATATATGGATTGTTCTTAATAAAGGAAGAAACTATTAATTAAAAAGCATGCAACAATCATTAGTAAATATTTTTAACTCCTACGGTACAACAGGGTAGGAGAACAAGTAATTAGTAAACATTCTAATCCATGAAGTTCCTTAATAAAAGAAGAAATGATTTTAATTGCTTAAGGTTTGTTATATTATGGATCCATTGAATACAACAACGCAATATGTATTTTAACCCGCTATCACATCACGACATTTGGGATTCAAATTACATGTCAATTACATTTAGTGTCTTAAATATTATATAATTAATTATATTATGTTATAAATTAAAAAAATCAAATTATATCACGTTATTTAAAAAAGTTAAAATATTTTTAACTGACTTTTATATGTTTTTAATATTTGAAGCTATTAAATAAAGTGAGCATTTAAAATATTGAGATTGAACAGAAGATCCAGTCCAACACTCAATACTATTTGTGTGATTGTTTCACACTTTGCATCAATAGAATTCCACGTGAACCGCATTTTTAACAAAAAAATAATATAAATTAGCGAAGTTACAACTCAACATTCTCCATCATCAACTCGAATCATTGTGGTCGTGATTCTAAGAAGATGGAAAAGAGTTGAACAAACGAAAAACGAAAACAAAAATAAAATATAAAAGATATGTAAATTTTTTCACAGTTAAAATCAACATGTTAAGGGAAAAAAAAAAGATGTAACACGAATTTAAAATGTGAAGTTTTGATGTAGTATTATCATTTTTCAAAAAGAAAAATGTAATGATACAATCTAAAATATAATGCGTGACTTTTTTGATAAGCTCAACTCAAATTTATGTAAAA
>NW_010365767.1:2481-21054 GCF_000414095.1 Morus notabilis
GCAAAAAAAAAAAAAAAAAAAAAAGAAAGAAAAGAAAAGAAAAGAAGAAGAGCACCTTTTCACTAACAAGGAATTTAAGCTAACAAGTGAGATATTTATATTTATGCATGTGAAAATAGAGCCGTATACTATAGAGCTCCCATCTATATACTCAAAATTTTACTTTACAAATAATATTCTTAGTATATTTCTTTTTAATCTTTTTTATATAATTCGTAGCAATTTAATCTATTTCACCAATTATGCACATATATTACTTATTAATTTTGCTTCACTTTAACTAAAAAAAAAACTGATTTAACCAAAATCGTAAAAATATAAAACTGGGATAAAAAGGAATAGTATTTGTTTCTTTGGTGGTAAAATGGAAAAAATTTTAGTCAAAATTATAAACTTGGGGAATAAAATAAGAATTTAAAAAAAAAAAAACATTTAGCCTTTAAACTAATCAAAAGAAAAGGAAAAAAAAAAGTAGCCCTAGTTCTAGCGCGTGAACAGTGCTAGGCCCCATGGGGCGGGGCACTATAGCTGTGCCTGCACGAATTAACGCAGAGTTGGAGATTTTTTTGACTGTTAAATTCAATTATAATTAAATTGAGATTAAAAAATATTTAAAAATAGAGTTTTTAATATAAATTTAAAGATTAAAAACATAGACCTATGGACATTTCATTTTTTTCAAATAAATTATATATTTAAAAAAGAAAATTAGATATTATATATATGAATAAAATGAAATAATGATGGTAGAAATCCAACAAGGCAAAAAACGTTTGAATAGCCGCATTCATTAGAAGGGACAGGTTCTCGTGAGTGAAGGACATTGCGGCTTCAATTTATCGCAAAAGGTCACGAGATTTTGGCTGTTTGGGACGCGTACTTTTTGCCTTGTGGTTGGCGAAAACGATCCTGACCATATAGTTGGTGAGTCAAGGTAATAAATGATCTGGACCGTACACTTAGGCAGCTGTCACGAGGCAACGAAAATTACTTTGACTCGCTAGAGTTTTTAAATTCCGACAGTCCAAAATTTTAAAATATTTTGAAAACAAATTATTATAAAAGCTTTAAGGCACGTGCTGAATATTTAAAACGGGGCTTTTAATAGTGATGGTGGGCGCCTAGTTGATGATTCATTCGCTGGGATTTCAATATTTATTGAATTTAAAAGGTATAATAATTTTGTTAAACTTAAAAAAATCTTATATTTATTACTGTTTAAAAGAAAATAAAAATAATAGAAAAAATTAAATTGTTAGTCCATTCTTGCGAGTTATCTTCGTTAGCGTGAAATGTATTTTGTAAGAGTTAAATATTTGATAAATAGTTGGAGCAGAGAACAAGGAAAATACACCAAATGATTAGTATACTAATCAGTTGGAGATCTCTAATTAATTTAAGGATTATTATTATTGATGTTTCTAAAATTTAGAGTCATTTTTAATTTACTTTTAATTCTTTTATTGTAATTTTTATTAAAAATTGATAATAAAAAATAGAGTAATGCAATTGCATAGTATTTATATTTAAATTTTTGTTAGAAATAAATATATAAGAACCATATGACAACACTCAATCTCTTCTTTTTCATCTGAGTTTAACAGAAATTATAACAAAATGAGTTAAATGAGAATAATGCAAAGTTCAGAGAATAAAGTGAGAGTTTTTAAAATTTATGGGGTAAACTGAGAATGACGCTAAAATTTAGAGGTACCAATGATAATAACTCTAAATTTATTGAAGAATAATATTTTTTTTCACGAACTAGTCGTAATTAATCCACACCTGACTGAAGATTTCAATACAAACATAAAAAATACGTGTGTGTATATATGTGTATATATATATATATATGAACGTTTTATCATCACGTTTGAAATTTGATAGATTTGATTATTTCAAAACATTCATTCCGGTGAATATAACTATTTTACGAACTATGTACTGAAGAATTGGCGTGTAATTTACTAAGTTTAAACTCAATAACACAAAAGAAAGATCACAAATATAAATATATATATATATATATATATTTGTTTAGAAAGTACTTCAACATCTAAGACAAAAAATTTGGGTGAACGTATGACTTCATGGCCCACCATGCATAAAAGTTCATGCATGGTTCTTTGAATGACAACATATAGATGAATGAGAAAATTAGGAAGTTTGAAAAGAGTGAAAAGGTAATTTTAAAGATGATTGAAAGCTATGTTTTGTTTCCATCCTCTGCTTGTTTTCATTATGGAATATATAGGAGCAAACATTATCCTGTAGAAACGACTAAAGTTTGGACTAGAAATTATAAAGTACTGATGACATTCTAATAATCGAACCAATCTAAAGGGACTCAAATTACCTGTCCAGCAATTAGTGTTTCTATTTGTGTCTTATTCTAACACATCATTTGATAGATCTAAATATTAAAGCACGAAAAGAAATTATAGCTAAAAGGTATTTTAAATTTTTTAAATGACGTGGTAATTAGACATCAACATTACACCGGTATTTGAATCCATCTAAGGGGAATTAGTGAGAAAACCATCGCATTCTGAATAAATGAATCATTCGGACAAATTCAACGCTTAGCATATTGCGAAAATAAATATGGTCAGAATGCTAAAACCTCTAGCACAAATCACACATGTGCTGAGGCAGAATGACATAAAACACACGTCAAAAAGATCGATTTAAATGAAACACAGGACAATATCAAATTGAACCACATTAAATTTGTGACAGCCATCAAATTTATGGTTGGATATAGGTAACGGTTCAGATTGAGGCAAAACAATATTAAATTGAGACAAAAGGGTCAAGATAAGATAAGTTGTACAGTTTCACATCATTTAGAGATGAATATAGGTAATGGTTTATAAAAAAGGATAACACCTCTCAATGGTATAAGATCATTTGAGGTGAAACCTAATAGCAAAACCGTGCGGACTCAAGCCCAAAGTAAACAATATCATACCAAGTGAATGTGTGGGTCGTTAAAATGGTATCAGAGCTTGTACTAGCCAGAAGCAGCCAATGAGGATGTTGGGCCCCTAGAGATAGATATAGATAATGGTTTATAAGAAAGGGCATCACCTCTCAATGATATGAGGTCTTTTGGGGTGAGGTCCAAGAGCAAAACCGTGCGGGCTCAGGCCCCAAACTGACAATATCATACCAAGTTGAGGTACGGATCGTTACAAATTGATATTCACTGGCGCAAAGTAGATTGAAAGTCATGTCATTAAGAATCAATAGCTTAGATTAGATCGAACACACCCTCACACTCATGATCCCGTACATAAGGAAAGATGCGTTTTTCTTGATTTCTTACTAAATTTTCGTTATTTTGATTTTTGAGATTTTTCTAGGAAAGATTTTTTACTTGAACTCAGAGAGTTTTTATTACGAAGACTCTCGTTTCAACCAACTTTAGAGTTTGGATTATTCTCACTGGTGTCCCTAAACTTTAAAAAATCTCACTTTGTCCCTGAACTTTGAATTATTCTCACTTAACCTCTTTTATTGTAATTTCTGTTAAAATCAGACGGAAAAATAGGAAGTTAAATGTGGTCATGTGGCTTTATATGATTCTTTTTAACAGAAAGATCACGTGACTGCATTGTTCTTTTTTTTCTATCTATTTTTAATAGAAATTGCTATAGAAGGGGAAACAATTCAAAGTTCTGAGAATAAAATGAGAGTTTTTAAAGTTCATGAGACAAACTAAAAATGACCTTAAAATTTAAGGACATCAGTGATAATAATCCTTCGAGTTTTGAATGAATACAAAAATCAAAGATAAAGTGAGTATTTGTTCCATGGGATCAATGCAAAAATCGACCCCATCGCAGTTTGTACATTGTTGTTTTCCTAGAAATATTATGCAAAACAAAAAAATTAGTTCCAAATGCAACTTGACATCCAACAAGTAATTCGTTTAATTGGCATGAAAAATTATCTAGGATGATATTTCAGATGATATTAATTACAATTAGAAGCATAGCAATGGTGCTTTAAAATTCTATATAGCTTCAAAGATTATTGGCCAATAATAATTAGTTTATGTTTATATATCAACGTATGTTATGAAAGTATGGATCTCATACAATATAAGTTAATAGAGGGAAGAATTAATGTTTAAGGCAAGTTCGTTTAGATATTTGTTTTCCTTTTCTGAATAATAGTTTGACTTGATTTGACCAATGAAACTCATTTTGTCACCTAAAGACATCTGAAATATTTATTTTATAGTATTGTTTCTCATTACTTTTGTAGCGTGCTTCGCGTGGTGCTCTTTTGTATATGTTTTTATTTTTATTTTTTCTTCCCTTGATGCATAACTAACTTTTTCGATGTTAATACTTTTATAATATGTGGACTTAATCGAATGGACGGCTAAGAACTTCTTCTTCAATAATGAAAAAGTCGACGGCTTTGTACGGTACTATATATAATATATTAATATATGGTGTTGGATCCTTGGGTTACTATATAATATATTGATTATCAAAATTTAAATATTTTTTTCCTTTATGAATAATGAGAAGAAATAACTAATGTTATATGTTTTTTAGTACATCTCTACTATGTTGATACATACTATAAAAGCTCAGCCACATCAAATCCGACACTCCAAAATTCATTAAATAAAGAAAAAATAAAATCTAAAGGTAAGCCCAAGGCAAACAAATGCTTCTCAGTGATTTAATACACATTTCTCTTTTTAATTTTTGCTATCTAATGCATACCTACCCGGCTTAGCTAGGCTCATTACAATCGAGATGGATTTAGTAGAAAACGCAAATAGGTAGAAAAAAAATGGAAAATTTGTCTACCATTATTTCTATATCGGTGTTCTAACGACGACGAGTACAATTAAACATATAACTTAGAAATAAGAATGTTTTATGATTATAAAAAAAATGGCCAACCTTTTATTTCTTTTGTTCTGCTCACTAAAAATAATATTTTGACTTTTTTTGGTAGGGTAATAACTCTATAAAATAGAGTTATTTTTCTTCTTATTTAAATTTGTTTTATTCTTAAGGATTTTTATTTGTTTTATTTATTTTTAGTTTTATATTCTGTTATTTTGTTTTATTTTATTTTAGTTGATTTCATTTAGTTTTTACCTCTAATTATTTAGTAATCCTCATTCGTATTTAAATTAGGTGAAAATGAGTAAGTTAGAGATCAATTGGGATGCTAAATTAGGAAAAAAAAAGATGAGTATTTAAAAAAACAAAAAAGAGAGAAAAGAATCCGGATTAGTAATTAACAGGTTGTTTGGTTAGTGAATTTGTATTCTGATTTGAATCATGATTCGTATTTCGCTACAATATTTTTTCTCATAAAAAATACACGTAAGTCAAGAATAGTTCTAAATTATGATTTTAAATCCATGAACTAAACGTTTCGTCGCTAAATTTCTCAGCCCCTTTTTAGCTGTGCCGGATCTTGTGGTTTGCGTTTCACCTTCACTCTGTGCTCCCTCACGCTTCAGCCTGTCCCACGGTGCCACATCGCCCGCTTAAAGCTCCAGCCTACCAGGCGCCGCCACATGGTCCTGGTGACATAAGCAGCCCTACTTTGGCTGTTCTCTCTCTTTGGCTCACGTGAAATCCAAGGCTTATTTAAAGCCTTTTCAGCCGCAATTGAGAGGGGAGAAGATTCTTCATCACACACAAAAATAATAAAATCCCAATGAGAGAGCTGATTAGAAATATTCGGGGAAATTATTTTGAGAAATTTGGGGTCACTTTTCAGGGTTGTTTTTTAGGTTAGGGTTTATAAGTGAGAAAATATTTTGAAGATCAAGAACAGAAGATTGAAGATTAAAGAGTCAAGTTTGGAGAATTAAATTAGATTAGTTTTAACACATGAACAAGAGGCGATGTTAGTAAGGATAATGAATTAAATTAGATTAGTTTTGGTGAGATCGGTTGTCCTAGTCTTTTATTTATTTGAGTTTTTATTTGTATTTTGTTTTTACTATTTTTCTAGGTTATTTTTGGTTGTTCAAATAATTCTACAGTTAACCAATTTCGGTATTTATTTAAAATTAACGCAATTCTTGTAGGGAAGATACTTTATTACTTATATGCGATATTATGCACTTACAATTTTCACATCATATAGTCTCTTTATCAGTAAAGTCAGTTTCTAACTTTTAAATCTTATTAAAATTATATAAAATTAGATAAATATGTAGAACATATAATTTTTAATATAAATATAAGTTTTTAAAAGTAAGAAATTAATAGGTAGTTCAAATTTTTCTTAGTCCTACTAAAGGTGGGCTCTTTAAAAATTAAGCGTGCGTTTAGTTCATGAATTCAGAATTATAATTTATAATTTTAATTTTTTATAAAAAAAATATATTATAATAAACTACGCACTGTGATTTTACACCAGACTAGAACTCTATAAAAGTTATGAATTGTTCGTTGTAGAGACTTAGGGTAATTAATTAGATTTTTTTTTTGGTGCTTTAAAGTGGATGGGATGTACTGTACCTACGGTGTATCATAATCATAATGACTCGGGATAGGATGAAAATGAGGCATCACAAAGCACTAACAAAAGCCATAAGGTGGCATTTTCATGAATATTTTAGTAAGATTTTGGGGGCCCTTTTGTTTTGATGTCGATTTGGAGCATCTCTGACTTGTCGATGGGCCAATCATATTGTAACGTGGAAAAGAAATAAGTAAAATTTCTGCGGTTCCCTTTTTGTCCTTTTAACGAAGTAATATGCTGTGACATATGCTGCTGACGAACCGATATCAGATCAGATTATATAAACATGATTTGACATTAACAGTTGTAACTTTTCTTTTTTCTGTTTTGCCAGCTGAAAAACAAATATTTATTCCCTTATTATTAAGGTTATTTTATTTTATTTTTTTATTTTTCTTTGTTTAGTGTTGTAGCATCGTGAATAGAATTTAGAAAGATGCCAAAATACTATTAGTACAATAAATATTACAAGATACTAAATGAGGTTCCTTGTCCTTGTTAATTACTAAAAACTAGTGTTTACAAAAGACAAGGGAACAATGCTTATTCGGTTTACGTTTTCCTTTTTTTGCCATTTGACATTGCTCAGAGGGTTTTTTTTCCTTCGCAAGTACTCGGACTTGAGCTTGGCATCGACAAAGCTTTTGTATCTGATTAGTAATTTCTAATTAACATGAATAATATTATTGCATTTTTCTTATAATCTAATATAAAATATGGTAAACAATAGTTTCATTTTGTCAACATTAATAGTGCTCAATGTGTGTGTGTGTGTTTGATTGTAATTTATCATTTCTAATATCATTCAAATTTTGTTATGTAATAGCATGCGACTTGTCAGATTCATATACATATGTGTGTGTATATACTTACATTTGTATAATCATGCAATAAAATGAAACTATACAAAATCATTTGAGATATATATTTCGTGATAATTCCAATCATGTTCGCTTTTGGACTAGGATAGAGTGATGTTTGATTCATGGGTTCATAATCTTAATTTATGATTCTGATTTTTTAAATTTAATTTTTTTGTAAAAAAAAAAATGGTAAGAAATTAAGAATTATGATCATAAACCAAGCCAAAACTCTCGAAACAAATGGAGCACTAATAATGTTATGGCTCACAAACTCCAGAAGCGGACATTGTTAGCTTCCGTGTTTTAGAATTCCTTTCTGCCTTAAGGTGCTTCCTGAGTTCCTGTTTCCACCAATATTAATTAATTGTGTTCCTGTAGTGTTAGTGCATTTTTGTGTTGGCTTATTTTTGACAAATTAAGTGTAAGATTGGCTGGCGTTGTAAATTGGTGGTCCTCTTAAGGAAAGTTTGGCTGTCATGTTTATTGGCTGTAAATCAAAGATCTTGATTGTAAAAAATCAAGAGTGGACTTTTTAGGGTATTGATGGCTGGTGATCTTTAGGCTTGAGGGTGGTCTAATGGGGGTGATGAGGGCAGAACGTGTTATGCAGACACAAGGCTAAAAATAGAAAAGTTGCATTTTTTCATGTTAGAATGAGATTGTAATGTTAAGCGTCGTTTGATGTGTTGCGACGGATTGTTAGAACACTTTTGAGTTGGCTCTTCGGGAGAAGAATTCTTTGGTTTTGGGAACAAACCGTCAAGACGAGTGGTGCTTACTGATCAAGCTTCCTAAGGAGATTCTAGGCAACGGCGACATTGTCAAGGAAGGAGTCGTTGAGTGTGTAAGACCGTTCGGTCCTTTGTAATCTTTTAAACTGAGTGGATTGATCACTATCTGGGTGTGGCCCCGCAGAGTAGGTGTGTGCACCGAACTGCGATACCATTTTCTGGTGTCCTTTATGTTTCTGTATTATTTTCCTGCATTGCTATTTTTGTTGGTTTAATTTCAGATTTTCTGTTAAAACAGTGTTACAGTAAAGTGTTATAACACTCTCTGTGACACCAGCGATAAAAACAGACTTAACAATTGGTATCAGAGCAGTTCACTAACCGTTTATTTAGTGAGGTTTTGGGATTTAGTCTGTATTGTCAGGGATGGATTTTTTGAAAGAAGGTAGCTCAGTAACGCACCCTCCTCTTCTCGATGGTTCCAACTATGCTTATTGGAAAGCTCGTATGAAGGCGTTCATCAAAACAATTGATGAGAAAGCGTGGCGTACCGTTCTAACTAGTTAGACACACCCTATCACCAAAAATGATGCTGAAAAAAAGTATTGAAACCTGAAGAAAAGTGGTCTACGGAAGAAGATCGATTGGCCAATAACAACTCAAGAGCTTTGAATGCTATTTTCAATGAAGTGGATGCCAATCAATTCAAACTCATTTCTACGTGTGAAACATCCAATGATGCATGAGAGACATTGCAAATGGCACATGAAGGTACGGCTGCCGTGAGACTCTCTAAACTTCAAATCCTTACTACAAGGTTTGCGAATCTTTGAATGCAAGAAGATGAAACGATTTCTGAGTTTAATTCAAAATTGTGTGATATTGCTAATGAGGCATTTGCCCTTGGAGAGAAAATATCAGAAGATAAGCTTGTGAGGGGCCTTGAGGTCTCTTCCACGGAGGTTTGCTTACAAGGTGACAGCTATTGAGAAAGCCAAGGATGTCCAAACAATGAAACTTGATGAGCTAATGGGTTCTTTGCGCACTTTTAAGATGATTCTGGATGAAAACAGGGAAGGAAAGAAGGAGAAAAGTATTGCCTTTCAAGACGAAGTTGATTCTGATGATGAAGAAGACTTGGCCCAGTTCATAACAAGGTTGTCGAAGAAATTCAACAAAGTGATGAAGAAGGTCAATAGGAAGAATGAGAATTCAAGAAATGGCAACTCCAACAATTTCTAGAAGAATAAAGCTGCAGCAAATAATACAGAGATGAAGACAAAAAATGGGGGTATTCAATGCCGGGAATGCGACGGTTACGGCCACATTCAATCTGAGTGTGCCAACACCCTCAAGAAGAAGAAGAAGTCTCTGAATGTGACGTGGAGTGATGAAGACTCTGAAGGCAGTTAGGAGGATGAAGACCATGTGAATAACTATGTTGCTTTCAATGTTTATACTGATCAAGGTGTTTCTGTAGACAGTGTTACAAAAGGTGTCACAGACAGTGTTGCAACACCGTCTGTAACAGATTCTGTGAACAGTGAAAATGTAGGAGATTTTTCAGATTCTGAAAGTAACAGTGATGGTGAGGAGTTGACTATTGATGCCATACAAGAATCCTATAAGATCATGTTTAGCAAATGGGTTAAAGTGTGTGAAATGAATAAGTCTCTATGGGAGCGAGTTGATGAGCTTGTTAAAGAGAAGGATGTGCTTAAGAGGGCTGCCGTAAACTATGAATTTCAAGCTGCTAAAAATGAGAAAAAGCTGCAAGACACAAGGATAGAATTGGAGCGCACTCAAAAGTCACTTAAAATGATGAATTTCGGCACCACTAAACTTGATCATATTCTCTCTATGGGAAAATCTAGTTGTGATCGTCATGGACTTGGCTACACTAGTGAATGTTCAACATCCAAGAGAGTGTTTGTGAAGGAGACACCCACTCCTGAATCTCGGACTATCCTCAGTAAGAAAGGTATTATCTTACCCCCACGACGTAAAAAATTTGTTCCCATATGTCATTACTGTGGTTTAGCTGGCCATATAAGACCAAGATATTACAAGTATTTGAATGCTTTGAAGAGAGGTATGCTCATGAATCCACCAAATTCCACAAACTCAAGAAGGACACCTAAAGCAAAGATTGATGTACAAAATAAATTTCCTAAACGTGTTTGGGTAAGGAAATCTGATTTAAGGTGTCATAGGGCTTGCACTTCTTTTAAAGCTTGTACTACTAACTCTGAGTATTGTGATAATTGTCACTCCAAGCTTTTGATAGATGATAAAAGCAATATGCATGAAAGAATATTATATTCAGGGAGAGTAAGACTTGTAGAGGACTCAGGGGGAGTGTTTTGCAGAGATCAATGACCCTGAAAGATGATCTGCAGAAAAGTGTTATATCAGGTGTTGCAACACTTTCTGCGACAACAGCTTCTAAAAGGTTTTTCTTTTAGTATTATTTTTAACTTTGGCTGTATTTTGTCAAAAAGGGGGAGAACTCTTAATTCAATTAACCCCCTTAGTTGGATTTTATCTTTTATCTTGTAATAGGTTCTTTTTGTTAGTAATGTTAGTTTTGCCAAAAATAGCCAAAGGGGGAGATTGTTAGTGCATTTTTGTGTTGGCTTATTTTTGGCAAATTGGGTGTAAGATTAGCTGGCATTGTAAATTGGTGGTCCTCTTAAGGAAAGTTTGACTGTCATGTTTATTGGCTGCAAATCAAAGATCTTGATTGTAAAAAATCAAGAGTGGACTTTTTGGGGTATTGATGGCTGGTGATCTTCAGGCTTGAGGTTGGTCTAATGGGAGTGATGAGGACATAACGTGTTATGCAGACACAGGGCTGAAAACATAAAAGTTACATTTGTTCATGTCAGAATGAGATTGTAATGTTAAACGTCATTTGATATGTTGCGATGGATTGTTAGAACACTTTTGAGTTGGCTCTTTGGGAGAAGAATTCTTTGGTTTCAGGAGGAAACCGTCAAGACGAGTGGTGCTCGCTGATCAAGCTTCCTAAGGAGATTTTAGGCAACGACGACATTGTCAATGAGGGAGTCGTTGAGTATGTAAGACCGTTTGGTCCTTTGTACTCTTTTGAACTTAGTGGATTGATCACTGTCTGGGCGTGGCCCCACAGAGTAGGTATACGCACCGAACTGCGATACCATTTTTTGATGTCCTTTATGTTTCTGCATTATTTTCTTGCATTGCTGTTTTTGCTGGTTTAATTTTAGATTTTCTGTTAAAACAGTGTTACAGTAAAGTGTTATAACACTCTCCGTGACACCAACGACAAAAACGGACCCAACATGTAGCTTTTGTTATCTTTTTAATACAATGCTTTTCTCTTTTTTTTTTTTTACCAAATAACAATAAAATAATGACAATAATAAAAATGATAATAAGAACAATAATATTAATAATAACTACACAAAACTTGTGGTCCTTATTGCTAGCTAGCTAGATATATATAAATATATATGTATATATATATATATATATATATACGTATGTATTCTACAATATACTTCTCTAATATTGACTTCTTGATCATCCGTAAATATGGTAGCTAATGGCCATATGAATGATTTCTTAATTAAAACTTAATTAGAATTCAAAGCTTTGTTTGACTGGTCTTTACATATTACATATATCATGATGTTGTTTCTCCTCAGGAGTGAAAGAAAGTAAGAAACTAGAGAACGTCACTCTTAACTAATTAACAAAAAGCAGTGGTTAAAGATGTTAAATGCAACACTCATACAATAACAATAGTGTTAAAAAAAAAAAAAAAAAAAGAGTGATCAACCACTTATCGACAAGGGATAAAAATCCATCCAGCTTTTCCTTTCCTCCTTTCTTAGACGGAGAGAGAGAGAGAGAGAAGTCAAAGTAAGAAATAAGTTGAAGAAAATTAAAGTGAAGGCCGGGGAAAGTGAAAAATTAAAGTAGGAATGGGGACGACAACAACTCCTGCCGACCAAAAGTGCAGATTTAATAGCATGGTATCCATGCGAAGATATTAATGTCCGAAAGGGTCTTTCCAAAGTCCAGTTGTTTCCATCATTTTTGGCTGCAAAAGGGGTCAAAATTTCTCCCTCTATATGTTAAACAATAAAGTTGTGGAAATTTCTCAACTACCTATTTTCACAAACGTATTTATGAATTGTCATTCTCAAAGAAAAAGAAAAAAAAAGTTGTGAATTAATGTGAATTCTCATCAAGTTTTAAGGAGGAGCAATTGTCTAATTAATTGTTCAATTATTGTATAATGCGCAATATAAAAGTGTGGTCTACCAACTATATTCTTTATAGAATGTCCCGCAAAACCTTTGTGTCAAATGTAATAGGAAGAGAGGATTATAGGAACCAAAATAAAGTTAATATGCACCACCAAAAATGGATATTTATTTTGATATAAACCAACGGTTTAAAAGTCACTTGAAGCTGTGCTGTGTGTCTACTAAAATTTGAACTCTATTAATTTTATTTATTGAGTAAAGTGGGAGCCATAGGCTTCAAAATAATATTTTTAAGTATTTCAATATGGAGATTCATTTTCCCATTGCCACATTGAGTCCCAAACAAGAGGAGATCAAAGTAAACAATAATTTTGTGCCTAAAATGCACGTCACTTTTAGGGCTACGAGTGATGTCCAAAGCCAGCCAAAAAGGGATAGAGGGAAATGGGACCCGCCAAAACAAAGGAAACACCTCATGAGCTAAGCAATTCGAGTTTTTAGGGCAACTAGCAACCTTACGAGGGACAAAGCTGTATTTGCAAATACACACACATATATATATATATATATATATGCATCATACGTTCCAAAAAACAAATTCAAATTCATCTCTAGCATTCAAATTCAGACAACCACTAAAAAACAAATATAAAAAGACCTTGAACAAATACGTTTGCAAGAGTAACAAAACATGTTGACCTTCATAACCAATATTTTGGCAATATATACGCACACAAACACACACCCATGCCTAGAAGAAAAGAGTAATTTGGGATAGATAATTTTTTAACTTCAAAATTTCAATATTTTGTCACTTTGTCCATGTATTACTCCAAGAATGCCATGATTTATTTATTTATTTATTTTAAATTATGAGTCAGCAGTGCAAGTCTCTATTCTATACTTTTATCTTAACTCTTTAATGTTAACAATATCAGTAACGAAAGTGGAGATAACAGTCGCATGCCAGTTAAAGAAGGGTATAAAAAATTAATTTGTGGTCGTATACTTTACTTACATAGTTAATTATATACTTACCTTAAATTAAGTTGGGATGATATCTTATGTTTACAAGATGATTAATTTGCGTGTTATCTCAGAAATGCAACACCTAAATGAAAGCCGCACTTGAGTCCTCTCCATATAAAATTTGATAATTCTTAGGCATTTTTAAACGGTTACTAAGCACAAATACAAACCTCACCCAAAAAAAAAAAAAAAAAAAAAAAAAAAAACACACACACAAATGCAAACAGGAGGGAAAAGAAGACAAATATCTCTTAAAATATATAGGTCTTGAATTTTTATCCCTCGCGTTTGATTAATACTTTTTAGTCAAAAAAATTATATGAGTCAAAATTAATTAAGGGTATGTTTACTTTATATCAAAGGAAAAAGAGAAGAACTGAGTGATTCCTTTTCTTATCTAATAATATGTTTACTTACAAAATTAATAATGGAGATTTAGTGGGCCCCACACACTACAGAGAATGAAAAAAGAGAATACTAATCCTTGCATCCTCTTTAGTATTGATTTCTTGTCAAAGGTAATGAGTGTTAAATTTACTTATAAACATAATAAATTATTATATAGTGAATGATTATTTAATTGTAAATTATTATCCAGTGAATGATTATTTAGGGCCCGTTTGGCAGAGCTTTTGCTTTTATTTTTTAGTCAGTAGAAGAAGAGAAGTAAAAATTGTGACTTTTCTATAGGTGTTTGGAATAAAATATCTTAATACGTCAAAATAATTTTTAAATTTTTTAATAAGCAATAAAAGTGTTGGAATGAGGTTTATAATGTCATAATAAAACTTTGATATAAGTTTTAAAGTATGTTTAGAAGTGCTTTTTTTAGAAGTCATATTTTATGGCTTTGACTAGAAGCTCTTTTAAAAAGTCGAAGCACTTCTGACAGATCATCTAAACACTTTTAAAAATAGCTTTTGGAGTCAGGAAGTCAAAAGCAGGTTTTAGAAAGCTCTCCTAAACAGACATTTAATTGTATAAAAGAACATTTTAATAGTTACATTCATAATATTACTATTTCTAATTTTAGTAAACATAAAAAAAAGAATTGTGTTGTTTTTCATTACACCGTCTAATAATTAAGTAAATACATAAAATGGAATAAACGACTATTAATCTCATTAATTTACTTTTCTTTCTAATCTTATTACCTTTTTCATTATATTTTTTTACGATTTAATAAAAAGTAAAAATTTTAAAACAAAATGTTAATTTACTTTTCTTTATAATCTTATTACCTTTTTTACTATTTCTACTTTGTTCAAATAACAATGTCTCTCAAAATATACTCCATCAAAATAAAATACCCCTGTTCGCCTATAAAAAAAAGAAAAAAGAAAAACAAAAAACTCAATCAAATACTTCTTTTCAGAGTAATACCGTAGTAGTCGGTAGCGTTGTATTGTATTCTTCATGCAAGTTTGAAAAAAAAAAAAAATTCTGAAAGTTATGTCGACGAGAATAGCCGAGAAATTGAACGCCGACAAGTCCCACCAAAGCGGAGCGATCCGAGAAATTGGGTTTGTAGTGAGAGAAAAAGAAAAAAATAAAATAAATGAGAAATAATCTTACGCGGCTAAGCGTACGCGTATGGTCGCGAGGCTCAAACCACTGAAGTCGCTGTCGAAGAGTAGGTCGACGCGCACGTTGCGAAAATACCAGCGGCGCGTGTCTAACCTGCATGGGACCGCTCCAGTTGTCCATCCGACACGTGTCCCCTTCTTCCCCGTTTTGACAGCTCACGCCCTATTAGACCTACTGGGGACCATTTTAATGCCTTTTCTTTAATAATTATTATTTTTTTATTTTTTCCTATCACTTTCCACTTTTGCCCCTCTCCTTGGATTCTGTGCGATCTTCCGCACACTACTTTATTATTTTTCTCCTGCCACATCGGTCACGTGCGAGTCTACGTCAGCTGCAACGTCATGCTTGCGTGGCACTAGTGCTGAAGCTCTGCCTGTCAACCGTCGATGATGTGTTTTTTTTTTTTTTTAATCGTCCGATGATGAGTTAAGCTGATGAAAGAAGTTTGGCAATGTTTCTTTCACATTGATTAAATAGTTCTATTTTATGTGTAATTTTACATGAATGACGTTAAATGGATCCAAATTCGTCGGCAAAAGTGATGAGACTTTTTCTTCACACGTGATTTGAATATTGGTTACGTCTGTAATCATGCGCACGTTTCTAAGATAATTGACAAACTAAAAAATTAGAAAGAAAAAAAAAAGAGCACCAAGTGTGAATCTTAGGTTATGAGATCCACATGCTATAAGCCTTTATTTATTTCACTTATTCGAATTTAAAATTTAAATTTTGTTATAATAAAAAATTTTAAAAAACAGTCACATCTAACTTTTTTATTACAGTAAAAAATTTTCACATAAAATTATATTTCAACTCAAATCAGCGAACTAAACGGGCTCTAAATTTATCACATAAGATGAGTCCCAAATATGGATCTCATCGCTCATTTGCCTGACTGTCGTGCCTGTCCTACCTAGTCGGCCCGAGTTTGAAACTTGCTTGACCTAACCCAAATATGGATCTCGACCTCTCCTTCCAACCTTTGCACTTGTTCTAGCCCTTTAGTCATACCCCTACGCCGTTCCCCACATGTTGAAGCTTTATTCGCTTTGCGGATTCGAGTTTTTAATTTGAGCTGAGACGTGACATTTTCTGAGAGTTTTTAACTATAGAAACTTATTACTAAAAACTCGAATCGGTGAAATTAAAGAGGTTTTAGTTTGAGTAAATATCACTGACTCAAAATTTTGAGGATAAAATTTTTGTTTACACGATTTAAAAAAAATCAATAAAATTTTGAAAATAAATTTTTACCTTTTTGTTTAAAAAGACAAAAAAATTGTTTTCATAAAAGGATTTATTTCACAAATTCTTCTAAAATATGTACTCTAATTCAACATATCTCAAAATTTTAAAAAGAATTCATTTCATTATTTGAATAGTATAAAATAGTTCAAAATTACCCTTCTTATCGAATTTCGTCTATAATATTAATAGAATATGTGATGACTTGATACTTTTTAATTTCATAAATATTCACTAAACTATTTGATTTAAGTTAACTTACACTAAAGATATTAATTTTATGCCAACTTATCTCTAGATTTTATTTCAGAAAAAGGGGAAAGTTTTTAATGTATATAATAATTCAAAGGTGAAGTGAACCTATTTTTAAAATTTGAGAAATATGTTGAACATGCTCATATAGTTTAATAACAATAATAATTGAAACAAAGTTGATAAGTACTCTCCTATATGTATATGGTATTTTTCACACTTGTCCCTTAAATTTGTACGGTTTTAGTAATTTATCTCATGAACTTTGAACTTTAATTTTGACAAGTTGTCCACGCAATTTGTAAAACTGTTATAATGTGCCCTATTTTAATGAGGATTGTGCTAAATTAGTGTCGAAAAAGCATGTTAAAAAATTCCAATTCATATATAACATAAATATTTTAATTTCTCAACTTTTAATCCCCTACATATAATAAAAATTTTGAGCAAATTTAATAAAATTGAACACATTATAATAATTTTACAAGTTCAAGATTTAATTATCAAAATTAAAAATTTAAGAGATAATTTATTAAATCACAGCAAGTTTAGGAGGTAATTATGTTAAAAAGCCTCTTATATGACATAACCACACGGACACGTATACAAACACATATATACATATATGTGAAGACATATTGACTATAATTTATCCTTACTCCAAAAGGAATAAAGTACTCATTAATGAAACAAATCATAAGCAATGACAAATACAACTAAGGGTGATAAGGAGTAAGAAGCGTTGTACCTTGGAATTAGGGATAAGTAGGAAAATAGCATAATTAATAAAATAATTAATAAATTATAGTATTTTTTTAAATAATAAATTATAACATAATTTGATATTTTAGATTTTAAACATTATTAAAAACCTAAAAATCTCGCTAAACCTCCTTTTTCCACTAAACCAAAACTACCATCTCACTCCTTCCTTTAAACATCTATTTTTAAAAAAATAGTAAATTATAGCATAAATTTTAAAATAAGTAGATTATAGTCAAGCCCATATGTGTCGAGACCAGCGGCTGGCTCCGACGACCGCCATTTTCTGGCAATCAGTGACCATTTTCTACTGACTATTTTTCGACGACAGTTTAACACTGTATTTACTGGTAAATAATATATTTATCATTTAATACCGTATTTACAAGTAAATCCCATATTTACCCAAACGCCGACCACCGACTCCGTCGACCGTTTAACGCTGTATTTTACAGGTAAATATCGTATTTACTAATAAATACCGTATTTACTAGTAAATATTATATTTACCCGAAAATCCATACACCGACTTCAGTGACCGTTTAACACTGTATTTACTAGTAAATATCATATTTAACCAAAAATTCTGGCACCGATTCCAGCGACCATTTAACACTGTATTTACTAATAAATACCGTATTTACGAGTAAATATCATATTTATCTGAATATTCAACCACCGATTATGGCTGTGACGACCCTCCTATGAAGCCGCCACTGTAACTTAAACTTTAACTTGTTTTGGGGCGGGGCCCCCCCTCCTAGGAACCCGCCACTGTAACTTAAACTTTAACTTGTACTTACTGGGGTTTCTTAAAATTTGCAGAACATTTTTTTTTTTAATATAAGAAAGAATACTTTCATAATTTGTAACAATAATTTCAAATAAGTGAATCACTAAATTTCTTAAAGCTTTTCTTAATTTCAGTTAAGATAAAACGTTCTAGAAATATTTTTCAAACAGAGCAGCATTTGAACTCTTGTTTCAAATACTCTTTAAAAGCCTTTCTAAAACTAGCCAATTCAATCGGGCCATTTAATTTTGACTTTAAAACTGATTTCGTGATAAATCTTAAATTCAAGTACATCTTAAAGCCCTTTTAAAATCAATCATTTAAATCGTCATGTTTAAAATTTATTTATTTGTTGCATGCTCTGTTGCAACGTTCTAAAACTTAAATACTCAAAAACGAGGGTTGTTAGCTACAACCTCGGTTTCCTTAACATACATATGTACCTATACTTTTTAAACATACATGCTTGAAACCTTTAAATCATATATACATATACATGATTTTTCTTAAACTTACTGCGGAAGATAACTGCG
>NW_010365767.1:23168-23436 GCF_000414095.1 Morus notabilis
GGGGCATCGGCTTCTGAGTCGATTGGTGGGAGCGGTGACATCCACGACGGCCTGGAGAGAGAGAAACGACGGCGGTGATTTCGGCCACCACGGACGGCGGTGTTCTGGCCAGAATCGAGCTGTGAAAATGGATGGGTTTTCTTCGTCTCGCTTCACTGAGTCCATAGGGACTGAAATCATCTCAATCGGAGGTCGGATGGCGGAGATATCACGACGGGAAGAAATGGGGATTTTTGAAACTTTCGCCGGCGATTGCGGCTGGTTCCGG
>NW_010365767.1:23650-42187 GCF_000414095.1 Morus notabilis
AAGATTACGTGCTTGATCTTATCCTCAAATATTTCCTCTAAACAGATTAAATTTATACTGATTAGAGGTAATTAATTTAGCTCATGTAATTTAATCTACTACTTACAGTCCAACATTAATTTCTGAATAATTCAATATTGTTTTATATTCTTACTCGCTTAATATTTCGAACTGTTTCAAGTCTTGAAATTAATTTTAGACTGAACAAAGTCTAAATTTAACTATTCTACATTATATTCTGGGAATGACGTTGTTTATGACGGTGTCAACTCCCGAACTCACATTGTACCCTTCTACTATGGGTATTTATCTTGTGACTTTAACCTAACTGTCTAGCAGTTAAGGATTTTTTTCTTCTTTTAAAATGTCAATGCGTGTTTTTTTTATACGCTGCTAACATCATGCTATGCTCGGAGATTCTTAAAATTAAGATTCTCAAGCTATACTTGTACTGAAAATTATTTCGCCTTAAAATACGGTGAGAATTTATCGATCGAATTTACTTGATCGAAACATGAACTTAACATGAAATCTGCTATAGAATTTAGGAATACATATATTAATTCTATAAATCATCCATTCACAAAATAACATAATATTTTCTAGGAAAATTCTTGGCTTAAATAAATAAATTGTATTATCTAATGTCTAGGATTTTCTCAGTCATTACAATGGCGACCGTTTAACACTGTATTTACCGGTAAATACCATATTTACTAGTAAATATCATATTTATCTGAAGATCCCACCACCGACTTTGGCAGCCATTAAACACTGTATTAACCGGTAAATACTATATTTACCGATAAATGTAGCAGATTTCAAATTGTAACTACTAAAGTATTTACATGTAAATACAATACTTACCATATTCAAAATTGTAGTTATTAAAGTATTTAAAGGTATTCCAATATTTATCAGATGTAAACTTTTAACCACTAAAACATTTACTGGTAAATACAATATTTACCATATTTAAAATTGAAATTACTAAAGTATTTACTGGTAAATACAATATTTACCAAATTCAAACTTATAACTAGTATAATATTTTCAAGTATATACAGTATTTACCATATTTAATCTTCTAACTGCTAAAGTATTTACCGAAAAATACCATATTTATCAGTAAATATCATATTTATTTGAAAATCTGGCGACCGACTTCGACAACCGTTTAACATTGTATTTACCGGTAAATATTGTATTTACTAAAAAATATCATACTTATATGAAAATTCATCCACTGACTTCGACGACCGTCTAACACTGTATGTATCGATAAATATCGTATTTACCAGTAAATGCAGTACTTACTAATTAATATCATATTTATCTGAAAATCTGACCATCGACTCTAACAACCATTTAACACTGTATTTATCAGTAAAAATCATATTTATCAGTAAATACCGTATTTACTCGGTATTTACTAGTAAACATCCTATTTATTTGAAAATTTAGAGAGAATCACAAACTGCATAAGAAAAAAAAACTTTTCTACAAATTCAACACACCTAATTCCATTCGATCACTGACCATACTGAGCAATGTACCAAAATGACACTTAATTCAACAAATCTCAATAAACCATTATTGGGATAGGTGTCCTTAAAGTATGAGATATAATAAGGATATTTTATTATTTGATTAATAAAATAGTTTATTCATTATTTATGTGTATGTATTATCGAATACTTTATGAATATCATAGAAAATTCTGTGATTATTTATGTAACCTTAAATATTGTATATAAGTGTTATATACAAGAGGATAATATTTAAGGATAATAATTGAAATGATGTTTGTAATGAATTTAATTAAAGTTTCAAAATATTTAATTAAAACATTACTAATACATGTAATTCCCATTAAGAATGGAATGGTGTTATCCGCATCATTAATATAGAGAGATATTGAATGATTGTATTATGCATAATGAGATTATGTAGAACTAGGACACATACACAATTTAATTTTCTAATAATTTTCATTAAGTATAGAAAATTAAATTTGAGTCTACCGATGGTCATATATAGAATGATCTTAATCTTGAGTTATTAGCATACTCTTATTTTTGGATTTGTGTTCTTTGACTTACTCTGTATAGATTTAGAGATCCTAAATTCTATTCCTTCTATCTTAGGAACATGATGAAATGGGTAGCCAAGAATGCTAATATACAAGATAGAATCCATTCCTTCTTCTTTGAAGAAGCAGATAAATAATTCTTTTGACGGTTGATTCGGTACTTGAATAAGTAACGAGCTCGTATTCATGAATGTGTTTTATGAATATACTATTCATTAGAGAATCAATGGTTATGGAGGATTGATCTATAGGTAGTGACTATATCAAATGGACGCTTCAAGTTCTTAGAAGTAAATTATGTCTATAATTTTGAGGGTGCAATTCCAAGTACTTAGTGGTGTAACTTTTAGAATTAATAGAATTAATAAATTAATGAAAGAGTTTAATTAATTATTAATTTTATTGGAGCTCAGAATTATAAGTCCATAAGTCCTCTCATCATCCTTGTATTATTTGCAAGACAAGATGAGTTATCGAGATTTTATTTCACTCACGAATAATTAATTGAGAATTAATTATATATTAAATAATGTGATTATTTAATTATTGTGTCACACACAGGTAGGACCACAGGGGACATGTGACACTGAAAAAATCTCATGGAGATTTTAGTTACTTGCTCTCCAAGCAATCCGGTTTACTTGTTTGACAAGTTTTTTCACAATTAAATTCAATAAGAAAGTAAGATGTTACTTTAATTGGAGTTAAATTTAAGCCAAAATTGGAAATTAGATTAGAAAGAAATTTTCGCCTTCCTTCCTTAAAGTTGGCCGGCCACACTAATAGTAAAAGGGAAGGAATTTTGTTTCCAAAAGAAAAAGGGAAACTATATGTTTTTAATGAGATTAAATAAATATACTAATTACCGATTTCTTATTTTCGTAATCTACAAGCAAAGACTTCTCTTAATTGTCTATAAATGGAGACAATAGAGATTGGAAAAGGTTGATTGATTTTCTACTATTTTGCTTGCTTGGCCGAATTCCTTGAGAGAAAAAGATATTAAAAGTTTTTTTAATTTTCTCAATTCTTTCACAAATATGCTTTGATAGTGAAAAAATACTAAATTAGTGAGTGAATGTTCCGATAGTTATACCTTGAGCCCACACTCATCGTCTTGCAATATCAAGGAGTAGATGAGAAAGGTTTAAGTGTTCTAAGAAAGTTTTACAATGAGAAACGTTCGTTGGTTAAATACTTCAAATAATCTTCCTAATCGTTAACAATGTATCTTTTCTTATAAATTAATGAAATTAATTTATTTTGACATACATTAATATAATTTATAGCGTATTCAAAAAATTTTGTGAAATTTTTTTATTATATACGCATCTACACCACCGCACTTCTGCACCTTGAAAAAGTTTCGAAAACCAACAACCATATACAAACCCAAATTTCTCACAGCCCAAAACTTAAAAAACAACAACAAAAAACCTCAAATTCAGAAAGTAGCAAACACAGTCCACAGAGAATCACATCTATATATAAAAGAAAAAACAAAAAACAAAAAACAAAGAACAAAACAAAATAGAATTCTCCCGATTCAAATTACAAAACCAAAAAAATGAGAAATTGTCACATAATTCCACTCAATCCCTTACCAAACCTATCCAAAAAGAAACAAAATCTCGATCCGCCTGGTTTGGTCGGGATCATGATCGGGATGACACACAGATGGCAACCACAGACGACGATGCTCTAACCAAAACTCGCAACGGCCAGATTACTATTGCACTTCAGATCCGACAACGACCGATCCTTACGATCTCCGACCCTTTCCGTGCGATCTTTGATGAATTTCGTTGTCGCCTGTCGCTCGCCATCACAGAGATTGAGATATACTCCATTGCAGTAGAGAGAGAGAGAGAGGAATCGGTGACTGGATTTCTCACAGGAGAGATTTCACGGTGGAGTTCACCGGTGGAGGCCCACAAAGGTGTTTGGTCGGATTTTGGCCTGCGACGGCGATCTTATTCCTAGCAATGGCGATCGCCGAAGAAATAAATCAGAGAGGCAGGGTGAAATTAAAAAAGAATATACACAGAAGAAAGAGAGTCGAAGGATTCTGATAAAAACTAAGGTAAATTTGGAAATGACTACTTTATTGCATCCTAAATGATGAAGATATACTATAATTTATTAAGAAGATATTTGATTCATGAATTAGAATCATAATATTAAAATTATTTTTAATTTATGTGTATTTTTTATAAAATAAATATTGTAGTGAATCATGAACTATAATTTGAATCGGTGTATGAATCCCTTAATTAAATAATAAGTTTTAAAAATATTTAAATATAGATAGGAAATATGCTATATGGTGTATTTTTTCTTGTAATTATGGATGGATAAATTTGGTCTTAATGTATAGATATTGGGTCATATTTTGACTACATGCATATAGTACATATTATACAAATGTATGTACATATAATTTATATATTTATTATCTATTCATATTTATATTAATATATGCCTCCACGCAATTTATTAATAATTTAATCGTTTAATCATGAATACAATCATATGATAGATAATCGATAGATATTACAACTAAGGAATTCATCGCTTCACTTTATTGTGCACAAACAAAGCTTTAAATTTCTTCCATGACTAGAATATATATATATATATATGTGTGTGTGTATGTATCCATAAAAATAAAAATAAAAGAGGAATATTTAAGATGTACATTAAATTCCAAGCCTGCCCCATCTGGTATCTTTTTACTCTGTTATTTCCCCAGTGAAATAACTTTAGTCAGTGAAGTTTGTTGATTTGTAGCCTGCTCCACCCTTCTTATGGTGGCCACTTTTTTAGCTGACAAAACTTGATAGAATAATAGAATCCTTATTTCTCAAGAAAATAAAATAAAAGCATATCTATCCTTTAGACTTTGAAAGATAGTCCTTATTAGAATTAACAAATATATATTATGTGTGTGTATTTTAATGCAACAACTATATTTCTTTTTCTAAAAGCATTAAAATTACATTTAAGATATATGGCATATATAGCTTTGTATTCAGTCCTATAAATTAATAAGTGCCAACATAATTGCACCCCACGCTTTAATAACTCGTATTCTTAATACATGCACCTTGAAAAATTGCGTGTTTTTATAATATTTCCAATGCAAATGTATGTCAATGCTAAATTTAACAAAAAACCAAAAAAAAAAAGAAGGAACTTCCGTCTTATTGTGATATATTTGAATTCCCACTCTCTAAAACGTATTCCTATAGTTCACCCTCAACCTAATGGCGAAGCAATGCCATATGCTTCAAAGCAGCCATTTGGAGTAACTTATCTCATGTACACATGTGATCGAGATAATTGCACTACACGATAAAATTTCAACTTTAAATTAAAATTTAGTAAAATTTTTAAATATTATAGAATTAGAAAAAAAATATTACATAACAATTCATAATATGTCATATTTTATTGTATATAATTAGATAGTCATTATTCTAATCATATTAAATTTTACTGCTCTTATAATATTTTAAAAGTTTTGCCACAATTTTATTATTTAAATGAGAAAATTTCATATTTAACCATTAATTTTTTCAACTCTATTATTTACGTCACTACACCAAATTTTAATATCATTACAAAAATAGAGAAAATTACTAAACTTACCCTTAAAAGTGAATAGGTCTGGATTTTATCCCTTACCCTTGATTAGTAACATTTTGTTAACGTAGTTATTTGATGAAAATTGATATTAATCGAGAGTAAGGGATAAAAATAAAGACTCATCCACTTTAAGGGGTATTTGTCATGATTTTTCTATAAAATAACCTCAGGATACGAAGTGATAACATGTAGGTTTTGAAAAAATAACCCATAGGTTACAAAAAGATGACTTACAAATTTAATAGTATAAGATAAATTTAACAATAGTAGTAAAAATAAAATAGTATTACTTTCTGACATTTTAAAAATTCTCATATAAATTATAGGGAGAAAGAAATAAAATAGTATTCTTTTTGACATTTTTAAAAATTCTCATATAAATTATAGGGAGAAAGAGGGAAATAGACCAAAACTTGAGATGAATTAAAATTAATAGGCCAATAGTTTATATAAGTTAATAAATAGGCCAAATTACTGTTTTCGTCCATAATTTGTCTGGTTATGAACCATAACTTAACAAGTTATTGTCCATAATTGTCCATAACTTGTCTGACTATGAACCATAACTTGATAAGTTTGTCCATAACTTATCTAGTTATGTATCATAATTTGACAAGTTATAGTCTGTTAATTTCTATAACTAAAAATTAGTCTATATATTTTCTTAAACTTTTCATATTGGCATATTTTCTACTATTTCTCTAAATTATAAAGAGTCTCATATCACAAGCCCAAAGATATATGGTCCTCGCATGAGCCCAATAAGGCTGTTTTGGCGGGCCTAATGCCCGTCCCCAAAAAGTTGTCATCAATCCACTTACCATATCTTTTCCTTTGGGGGAAAAAAATAAAAATATCACATAAAATAGTAAAAAATATTATTTATACCACTCTATTAAAAATTAAATAATTTTCATCTCATTAACAAAAACAAAAAAATTATAATGACATTTAATTATATAGAATAATATATGCCTCAATAAAACCATGACATGTACTTTTCTCTCTTTTTTTAGCCTAAATTTTTGCCAAGTCATCTTAATTCTGATTAAAATATTAATAGCGCACGAGAGAATATGCATGTCTAACTTTACGTTTTTTTTTTTTTTTTTTTTGGGTTAATAAGACCTTCACGTGCTTGTCTCCAACCCTCTTGTTTCTTGACAATGTTTGACATCATTTTACCAAGTGCCAAAAAAAAAAAAAAACACTCAAATTTCTTATTAGGTTTATATCAATGTTCGAAGCATCCTCAATATTTTCATATAATTTAGGTAAAGGCGTAAGACCTTCACAAAGAATCGGTCCTCATTACATTTAGTAGAGGGTGTAACTATGATGTGATATTTAGGTCCCGTTCAATTTCACCGATTCGAGTTTAGAATTCAAGTTTTGCTACAGTAAAAAGCTCTCAGAAACAATCACATCTAACTTTTTTACTACAGTAAAAAACTCTCACATAAAGTCACATTTAGTCTACGTGACAATGAGTACTTTGCAAAATTTTTCTGTCACATAACTATAATATTACACTTTTTTTTTGTGTGTGTGTAGAAGTACATAAAAAAAGGTTTTGTGACGTTCAGCTGTGAACCTAATTGCAAGAGGCAATCAGAGGGAGGAAGGTTGATTTATTAACAAAAGTTTGAATAGTTATGATTTAATGGAATATATTATATGCACTTGAAAGTACGTTTTTCATAGCATTAAAACTCGTCTTCGCCATAATAATAATATTAAAAAATCATACACACATACATACGTATGCATATATAATGAGCACTTTATCCTGCTCGTAGATGAAATTCCGGATTCAATCAATTCAACTATTTATTAAAACTAGCAATATAATTTGCTGATTAACTTAATAATAAATTGATTTTCGTCTGAATTGTTGCCTGATCGTGCCCGAGTTTGTGTTGCATTAGAGAATTATGACTCTTCATATATATTTATAATATGTAATTCACATCACAGCTGCATATATATATATGTATATGTGTGTGTGGATGTATTATACACATAGCAAAAATCAAATAAGTACATACATATAGTTAGTTAATCAAATATATAGGAAACATCAATTAAGTACATACATAATTCAAAGTAGCTGATTATATACAAATAGCAGCAATGCTTCACTTTCTTTCTACAGCCAAAAGGAGAAACATAAAAAGCTATCTTTCCCAGGTGATCTTCCCTATAGATGTAGCAGATAGCTAGTTCAATGATACGCTAATTAATTAAGCACAATTTAAACATAAGAAATTTTAGACTAATAATATGGATAATTAACTAGGTACTTGATTCATAACAAGGCTAGCTTCTCACAAATCAAAGCTCATGATAATTTCTCTGAAAGAATGATGAGGAACTAGCAAGCTGGTACTTTGAACTGTTTTTCAACATTGAATATTGAAAAGGAGCTACTGATTGTAATAACGCTTTGAGAATGCAGATATGATCATTAGGAAAAGTACTACTATGATCAGCAGCAGTTGCGGGCGAAGAAAAAGACGGCGTCGGCGAAGAAGAAGAAGAAGAAGAAGAAGAACTCCTCCGAGTGGATCATCCGAAGACGAAGAAGCAAGATGAGAAGTATTGTAAGTGTCGACAACATTAATTCGGTCCTCTTCAGTTTTGGTGTCCAACATCTTGGGTACTCTATGCCGCCTCATGACACTAATGTACTGTGGTGGTGCAACCTCATTGGCAAATCTCGTTATAAAAGAGCTTTCCATATATTAGTTTCTTAATTAATAATAGGATTATTAGTTTATGGTGAAGTACTAAAAGAGCTTTAGGAAAAGAAAAGCTTTAACAAAGGATATAGAGAGAGAGAGAGAGAGAGAGAGAGAGAGAGAGAGAGAGAGAGAGAGAGAGAGAGGATGAGGCCGCTTCTATGGTTGTGGAGAGAGAGAGGGAGGAGGATGAGGCCGCTTCTATGGTTGTGGATAAGAGAAATAGATTCATATGTTTATTATATATATAGAGGGCTAGTATACTAGTGATTTGGATTAGATCCTTCGTTATTTTGTTCACGTACAGAGAAAGAGAAGTATCAGCAGAAGTCTTCATCCGATGACGCCGCTTGTTGCCGTTGATGGTCCGTTTAGTTCGCTCATTCAAGTTTTCAATTCGAGTTGAGATGTGATTTTATATAAGAGTTTTTTACTGGAATAAAAAAATTAGATATGACTGTTTCTGAAAGTTTTTTACTGTAATAAAATTCGAATCGGTGAAATGAACGGGACTAATAATTTCTAGCCTCTTGCCTTTTAGCATTAATTAATAATTATAAAATTATTAATTAATATATTATAAAATTATTGATAAGTATTAGAAATTAAAAACAAAAAAGAGAAAACAATTTTTACCGTTTTCTAATTCCTTCACAAAAATCATTCTCACTTTTTTTGTTTCTGTTTTTATTTTCAAAACATTTACTAAATAAACACAGTTTGCAGATCGTTCTCATTTTTATGCTTCAAAAAACGTGTAGAAACATTTTAAAAAATAAGTAAAAATCAATTCCAATCGCACCTCTTTTGTTTTTCATTTCAAACACTTCTTGTATTTTATTTTCTATATATTTTAATAAAAAGAGTGCTGTCTTGGGATGTGTAAGACTCGTTCAGTTCGCTGATTCAAATTGAGATGTGATTTTATGTGAAAATTTTTTACTGTAGCAAAAAAATTAGATGTGACTGTTTTTAAAACAATTTTACTGTAATAAAACTCAAATTAGTAAAATGAACGAGCCGAGTGCCAACCTAATTGAGATTCAAATTTCAACCTCGATAGTCGGTAGCTAATCTCGCCAATTTATAAAAAAATAAAAAATAAAAAAAAGCCCAAAACAAAAACAAAAAAAGAACAATATTGGTTCAGAGTTGCACTTTTTTTGAGTTGCCAACTTGCCCTGTTCATTTCACTGATTCGAGTTTTGCTACAATAAAAAGCTCTCAGAATCAGTCACATCTAACTTTTTTGTTACAATAAAAAGCTCTCACATAAAATCACATCTCAACTCGAATCAACGAACTGAACGGGCCCATGTACTATCAATTGTGATTGATGAAAGGAAAATTAGAGTGCGGTTCAAGAATCTGTCTCATGTTGGAATAATAGTTTGTAGTTCGTTATAGTATTTTTTTTATAAAAAATACACGCAAATTAAAAATAATTCTGAATCATAATTCTAAATCCATCAACCAAACATTCTCTTAATGTCTTCATCGGTGTCGAGTAATTAAATAATATATATATGTATGTCTATATATGTATGTACGTATTACGTATATATATGTATGTACATGTGTATATATATATGTGTGTGTGTGCACAGTTGAGCTACTGATTGGCTGTGATTTTTAACAACAGTAAACATTGGCCAAACCTAAGCTGTATAACTGGGGTTGTTCTTTTGGATTTTTGAGTTAGGGTGAGTTGAGTGATGATCTTAAGTTAAGTTTGAGTTATAACTTGAGTTGAAGTTATAACATGAGTTTGTGTTTGGATGTGCACATCTGAGTTATGATTTGAATTGAGAATCTTTTTGAGTTTGTGTTTGGGTGGGTCAAAATTTTTTTATTTAGATAGTATTTTAATAAAAACTTAATGGTGATGAAAAAATTTAATAGAGTAAATGGGTGGAGTTTTATTCGTCTTTTCGTTGTGATTGCATAGAAAAAAAATCATCTCAATCAGAATTAAAACGAAAAAGTTATTGCATTTTTAAGAATAGAAAAAATATTGTTTATTAACTTGAGTTCGAGTTTATAAACTCGAGTTGAAACTTGAACTCAAGTTTAGCCCCAAACTCGAGTTCAAACTCAAATTTTATAAAAGAACATCAACTTGAATAAAGTTGTAACTTGAGTTCAAACTTTTTCTGAGTTTCATTGTAAAAGAACAACCCCTAAAATATATAAGCTTTTAAAACAGGATGTGTGCAAAGAAAGCCAGAGTTTTATATATGATATATATATATATATACACACACACAAACACATGTATGTATGTGTGTACGTATGTACGCACGTAGTACTCTTTGGAAAGATTATCAGCTAGTCAGCGTACATGTCCAGCTGAATGAGTATATTTATCTTGAAGATCAAATCTACTAGGTAAGATTCAATAAAATTAATTAAGTATAAACTCACCCCAAGGAATTATTGCTTCATGGCTCTCTTTCCCATCCATCGTGAGATTGAGATTCGATTCTTAACATATGTCTTTATCATCTGAAGTAGTAAGGTTATGTGTTTGACCTTCCAAAAATAATGTCGGGTATGAGCGCGAGGACGCCACTGATGATAAACTCAGATTAATCTAAGACTCAAAAAAATAATTACAGATGATTACTAAGGTAATACTAATTATACATAAAGGAACACATCGGAGGTGGCCCTAAAAATCACATTCACGTACACATGGGAAGAAAATGTCTAAACTCATTCTCTCATTAACAGATAAGATCACGATGCCAACAACACATTCCCAATTTTGTTGTTTCATAGGAAAGTGTAATTTTGTCTTTTTGAGTTAAAGTCTTCCTTTGTGTACCATGTTTTCCTTTTGCATACGGCAAGCGATAATGATCACGTACTGGTCCTCGTTTTTATCCTCAACTCGCAATATATGAACATGATTTAATAGCTGCTGACTTGTACGTCAGCTGACCAAATTTTATAGTATAGAAGAATAATTTGTAGCTGCGACATTTATTGTTATTATATGTATAAGAAAGGCTGCGGGACACTTTTATATGCTACCAACGGAGAATACAATTACTTACGAATTTGAACGTTGAAATTTCAATGAAACGATATATTTGTGTAACTTAAACAATATATGATTACTTACAAACTTTAAATATGGAAATAGTAAAATAAGAAGATATATAGACATGCAATGAGACTCAGGCATTGCATTAAAATTACTTACAAACTTTAAATAGACGTTTAGTTCATGGATTAAAACTATGTGATTAGAACCATTTTCGATTTACATGTATTTTTTGTGAAAAAAAATACTGTAATGAACCACGAACCATGATTCGAATCAGAGGACGAATCTCTCAATCAAACAACCTCTCAATATGGAAATAGTAAAATAAGAAGATATATAGACATGCAATGAGACTCAGGCATTGTGATAAAATTAATATATACACACACGTAAACGGAAGCAAGAATGTTACGTTAACTTGTCATTTTCTCTTTACGATAAAAAAGAATTAATTGAGAAGGAATTTAAATGTTTTGTTAGTGTCTCAATTAGTGTGTAACCAATCAAATCATATCACATCATTTCTTAATAAACACAAAAAAATTAGTTAAAAAGTAATTTAAATTTTTTATGAGGCTCACTAATGTTGTTTTGTTTCCTTTATCATTTCTTCTCTAGTCTAGAAAAGAAAATATAACTTTTTTTTTTATTGGGCAATCTTTCTATTTGAGTGACATTCCCCTTATTTTAGGTAGAGGGAAAAAAAGTGGAGGGTCGATAGTTACAATTGATTCGTCATTCATTCATCAAGAGGCAAAATCATTAGTACAATTGCTTGGACGAACAGTTTTAAAGTTGATCATGTTGCTGTTCGGAGCCAAACAAGAAAAAAGTTCATGTTGCTGTCGGAAGCCTGTGTGTCCTTGTCTGAGACCTTAAAAGTCGAATGGTAAAAGTCAGCATAACATGCATTATGACCTTTTTGACAAGGCAGTGACAAATATGCATCTATCATACATATTTTCCATGATCCGCAATTTGCTCTATATTGTGACATATCTCTCTCAAGATGCAACTTTTATTTAATACGAACTTTATGGTTGGGTAAAAGTAGAGTATTGGCTCCATGGGAAGTCTTATTTGTTTGTTGTTCCCGCTCACGTGTGCAGTGACGGATCCGTGATCTCATTTTAGTGAGTACACAACAAAATTTTAAAAATTAAAGAAACAAAAAATCTAATGTTGCTTGATTATAAATTTCTGTTTAATATTGTCTGAAAAATAAGAGTTATCCTTGATTGGTTTTTATATTTGAAAAGTTTTGACACCATAATCTTATTGTCCAAATATAAAGATAAAATCTTAATCAATGCACCCAACTAAAATGTCATTTACTCAACGATTTACCCTTTTATTGGTTGCAGTTACCTTTTATATAAGAATAAAAATAATAATAATTTTAGAAAGGTGGCATTACTTATTTATGTGTCATTTCAAAAAAAAAAAAAATGTTTGAACGGGATTAGTAATCCTACAGAGACTGGACTATTTTATCCTCTTCAAATTAGCCATCCAAACCTAAACTGGACACCAAACATGGGATAAAAATCACTTTATCCAATCCCAAGTTTTCCAAACATATCCCTAATCTCTTAACAGTCCCAAGACACTGGAGGATTGAATTGCAGATCAACCTATGAAGTTTTGCAAGTAACTGATCCATTTTACATGCCTCATTAAGAGAGATGAAACGAAGACAATGAACTGATTCCAACAATTATTATTGGCTTAATTTGTGGGCTTAGCAGAACTAACCTCCATTTATGAATCAAACTACAATTGGTTTTGCCTTCTTCCTGTTGACAATTGAAATGATTGAAATTCTTTTGTGCAAAAGGGAAGGAGAATTTTCACCTTGACAACCGATGTAAAATAGCCAGAAAAAAGTGTTGCAATGCAGAAAATACAAGTCAACTACCTAATTTGAAAGCATCCACAAAAAGGCCTAAGCAGACACCAGCTTTCCAGTAGTTCATCATAACTACAAAAGACTGCAATCTCCCTGCAGAAAGAGAAGGTGGCTTTCTATACATGAGCATGCCAATGCCCTCGATGGCCGCCACGACGATGCCTGCAACTAAAACATCCCAATCACCCGTCTGTCCGAGGATTGTAGCCAATGCATTTGCCGTGTAGAAACCCAAAAGAACCAGAAATATCTTCATGGGAAAGTTCTTTCTAGCCGAGTTCAGCTTCTTCAATAGCTCCTTGCCACCCGCACTCACTATCCTACCCAACCGAGTGCGACCCAGATTGGACCCGTCATCGTTTACACTCTCTTGTTCACCGTTTCCAGGAAGTCCACCCGTGTCCAAGGCAAAGCCTAGTTTCCACCTATGTTTTGTTGTCAAAAAGCTGTATCATGATTCCATGAACAACTATAAGCCAATGGAACTTTCATAAGGGTTCGACATTAGACTAGTATATGCACAAACGTGTCTATGTAGGAAAATTATAATATTTACAATTTAGATCTCACAGAAGGCGGGCCTTGGCACCGTGGAGGGAGCGCTTGCGTTTGCACCCGGGGTCCAAGGTTTGAATCCCGGAAACGGCCTCTCCTTCGGGGGGTAAGGCCGCGTACATATGGGATTGAGCTTTTCCCCGAGCCTATCATAGTACGGGAGCCTCTTTGGCACTGGGGTCCGCCTTTTTTTTTTTTTTTTACTATTTAGATCTCACAAATACGTAGTATCAAATTATTCTTTGAAAGTAATTACTCACTAAGATGCAATGAAAAATCAATAGTGTAACTCTCAAATAGAACAAAATGTCCAAACATTCAACTACTGATTATTTTTCTATACATGAGCATGCCAATGCCCTCGATGGCCGCCACAACAATGCCTGCAACTAAAACATCCCAATCACCCGTCTGTCCGAGGATTGTAGCCAATGCATTTGCCGTGTAGAAACCCAAAAGAACCAGAAATATCTTCATGGGAAAGTTCTTTCTAGCCGAGTTCAGCTTCTTCAATAGCTCCTTGCCACCCGCACTCACTATCCTACCCAACCGAGTGCGACCCAGATTGGACCCGTCATCGTTTACACTCTCTTGTTCACCGTTTCCAGGAAGTCCACCCGTGTCCAAGGCAAAGCCTAGTTTCCACCTATGTTTTGTTGTCAAAAAGCTGTATCATGATTCCATGAACAACTATAAGCCAATGGAACTTTCATAAGGGTTCGACATTAGACTAGTATATGCACAAACGTGTTTATGTAGGAAAATTATAATATTTACGATTTAGATCTCACAGAAGGCGGGCCTTGGCACCGTGGAGGGAGTGCTTGCGTTTGCACCCGGGGTCCAAGGTTCGAATCCCGGAAACGGCCTCTCCTTCGGGGGGTAAGGCCGCGTACATATGGGATTGAGCTTTCCCCCGAGCCTGTCATAGTACGGGAGTCTCTTTGACACTGGGGTCCGCCTTTTTTTTTTTTTTTTACTATTTAGATCTCACAAATACATAGTATCAAATTATTCTTTGAAAGTAATTACTCACTAAGATGCAATGAAAAATCAATAGTGTAACTCTCAAATAGAACAAACGAGTAAGTTCAAATGTCTTCGGACAAGTTAATGAAATTTCATAAGAATGCAAAACATTTAAATAAATCAAATTTTACCGAAAAGGAGGAATCTAAAAGTTGAAAAATACACCTTCTTCGGGGAAAAGGCACAGACTTTACGCTGATCCTTGTATTTTGTACATTCAAACTTGGTTCGCTACACCGGCCACAAAAAGTGAAACTTGCTACTGTAATATTTGACCTATCAAAGGCTTCAATCCCCATTATTGTAAAACCGGACTGGGAAATCACAGTTCCTCTTTGACATGCCATGAACTGAAAAAACAGAAAACTATTTAGTACACAAATTCACAATCCATGGTGAACTGATTTCCCATGGCTTGTTCAAGCTTACAATCATCACTTTTATACATTAATGAGATGCAGGGCACTTTGAAAGTTAAATCACCTATGTTCCAATGGATCGACAAGGAAGTCATGAATAACAAATAAACTAACCAAATAGTCACAACTAAAACATAGGACTTAAGGATTTTTACAGTTTCAACAATGGCTCTCCAAGAGAGACATCAATGGAGCCTTTTGTTTTCTATTTTCTTTTATCCTAAGAATAAAAACAACTGAAAAAGCATAGGGAGAGAAATTTACACGACTACCAGAATGGTTTTCTCACCAAGTTCCTTCACTACACAATTATCAGCACAGCAATGCTAGACCTTGATACAACCAATATATATCTTAACTAACTGTCCTTTTCACTATCCTGAATTAAATTTCTGCGAAAGAAAAAAAAAATCGAACTATATAACCACGCCATGATGGCTGATGCATAGTGAAGAAGTGACAGAAAACTACCTACACCAATTATTATTATTATTATTTAGAATTTTGACAAGATAAAAAGAAAGACGCTGTATTTTACCCCATACAACCAGGCCATGAATTGATGTGTGAACTGTGAGTAACAAGAATGCAGTTAATAAAACATCATATACAATTCTTTGGAGCTGTTTAAGTAGTGCATGTTTTTGAATGTTAGATCTTGTCAAAATCACATATGAAAACTAAAGAAACTTAATGATAAGAACTTGTCAGTTAGTTAGTTAGAGAAGTTAGTAGTTTGTTAGAATCGGGTTAACAGTAAGCTATAGTGGGTTAGTAGAGTAAATAAGTGGTTTAGTTGTTAATGTGGGGTTATGGTCAGATTAATAGGAAATTTGGGAAACCCTTGGGACTTAGGAGAGGCGGGTAGGCTCTCGAATCTCTACCTAAGTCGGGTGCGTGAGTTTTCTTTCTAATCTTTCAATTAGTTCATCAATAAAGTTCTATTCTTCCTTCAAATCTCTGGGTTTGTTAGAGTATTATCAATTGAAAAACATGTGTTGTACTACTGGTAGGCTCCTTTTCTTCTTCTTCTTCTTCTTCTTGTTCTTTTTTTTTTTTTTTTTTTTAAAAAAAAAAAAAAAAAAAAAAAAAAAAATCCATGAAAGAAACTTTTCTTCTTCTTTTTCTTTTTTTTTTTTTTTTAAGAAGAAAGAAAGTATCAAAAGATACAATCCATGATGGAAAGAAATCCAACCAAATAATGTCTCTTTCTATCCAAAGAGCAAGAATAAATCATGTGATGTTAGGATTGCGATAACTTCAGAATATGAGTTAAGCAAGATGTTAATAAGGATATCAGGATTTATATTCAACCAAAGTTGAATGTTAACCGTAGTTAAATTACCAGCGTATGTAGAGGATTGCAGTATTCAACCAAGGTTGATTTTGATTTTTTTATTTACTTTATATTTATATATTCTTTTTATTCTTTTATTTATGTAAGAGGGAATAAGGAAGGAAGGCCTTCTTTATCAGCCTCCTTTTAAAACATAGCAAAGTAAAACACTTTTAGGGAATCAAAACCACTAAAAACCAGTGATAAAAATAAGACTAGTTGTGATAAGATATAAAAGCAATTATTGACTTTTGAAATATAAAAGTAACTGATGAAATGCAGTTATCCTAATAAGAGGGAAATTTTTGAAATGTTTGAGAATGAAAGGAGGGAAACTTTTTTAATAACTATTCAAACGTAACTGTTTATATTACCAGACATTTGCAATTAGGATAATAGTAATAAGATTTAACATTAAAAAGAGATTGAAATATATCTTTTAAAGAATTATGAAGATGAGAGAGTAACTTATGAGGAAAGTTTTCTCTTTTTTTGTTTTTTTGAAGGACTTATGAGGAAAGTTAAGTAATGTAGCATTTAGAAAATCATCAACTTTTCTGTTATTTAATGATAAGAACTAAGTATAATGATAAGAAGTTGTGATCATAATAACTAGATAATATGAGTAAAACTCTAAGAAAAGAACTATTGAAACGCCCTTAAGGGAAACTAATTTAAACTCTTACATGAAGAGACTAGTGAAACTCAAGAAGAAAGAATATTATACTGACGAAAGAAAATTGTGATGTACGAGAATAATATCAGTTGTAACAAAACAAAGAGAGAAAATCTAAGAGTAAAGTAACAGTGATACAAGACAATGACATAGGTTATTACATACAGATAAACAGCAACATGTATAGCAGAATGTGAGTCAATAGGAAAAATCAATTAGGTAAGGAACAAGCATAAAACCTTCGCATAATGCAACAAGTGTAGAAACTAACCAAAGAAACACCCAGATAAACATGGATAAACTCAAAGATATTCCAGGAAAAAAAATGCCATATAGTGGGAACACATATGGATTACAGAATAAGCTCCTACCCAATCTAGTTAACAAACAAAATAAGAGGAAAATAATCCTAATCTATACAAATCATTAAAAAACCGTTCACACAGTGCTTAATCCAAACACTTGATCCATAACATATTCAGGTCAGTATCAATACTACTATACTAGTATAGTATAGACATAAATTAGTCAGGAAAACATAAAAGAAATTGTAGAACTTCACTACCTTCTAAAGTAATGGGAAATAATCAATACATCATACTAAAACAATCAAATTATGCAAAGTAGTACTATACTCTAATTGAATTACCCAAAGAAAAAACAAATTTACATAAACAAACTTATGAATGTCAAAAACAAATTCTTAAAATAAAGCAATATATGAACAAGCAATGACAAAAAAATACTTGTAAATCTATGAGATGAGACTCAAACCGAGAGGATCCAATTAGTGATTAAAGGCAATGCTGCATTAGAACTGTACAGAATACTTCCAATCAAGGGAGATCGGAGATATCACTCAGCACCAAACAAGAGTCGAACACAACTTTCAAGATAAAGTTAAGGATTGAAAGGTATAGTAGCATATATATTTTCCATAGGCAGGCAGAAAGAGAAGACAAAATTGATTATACGGACAGAAAAAGAACCACATAGGTTATAAGAAAACGGTACAAAGGATTCATATATGGAAGAGTTAAGGTTACATAATACACCTAAAAAGAGAGAATCTGTTAGATT
>NW_010365767.1:42968-47500 GCF_000414095.1 Morus notabilis
TGGAAAAAAAAATAAAAATAAAAAATAAAAAAATAAAAACAAATAAAAGGCAAAATTTGATGGACTCAGGGAGGCTCTGCTGGTCTTTGGCTCAAAATATCACCTTAGCCTATCAGAAAACGTCACGTCAATATTTATTTACTGTCTTTATTTTTCTATTAATTATTTTCATAAATCCCCCAGAAATATGTACATATTTCAAAACGCTACCTAATTTTATAATATCATTCAAACGCTCCTAAATATATAGAAAACGGTTCGAAATGCACCTCCATCTAAGTCTTTCTATAGTTCGAACATATGTGCTAATGTAGCAATCCACCTATCATAGTCCGCTCTCGGAAACCTATTTCACGATCTCACTACCACCCACACGAACCCAGCCCGCCGCACAATCTTGTCACTCCCTTGCACATTTTCACTCACCAAAAACAGTCGTAGAGCTCTCTGCTTAAGCGAAACTAGTTTCTAAATGCTCGCAGGTCCCTTCCGATGTAGGGTCTGATAGGGGTGAACAAAAAACCCGACGAATCCGATTAACCCACACAACCCAACTCATTTTAACTTGAACCCGATCAACCTAATCAAGAATTCAACCCAACCCGATTATTAATTTGGTGGGTTTGAGTTGAGTTTTTCTTAACTCAAATTAACTCGAACCTACCAATCTATTTATCCACATAAATAAACATTTTTATACCTCATAATATATAGTTTTTCTCTCATATTTTACATTATTTACTTGACAACCTATTATGTTTGACGTTGTGTGAGTTTTTATTATTGTTTGTTTGTTAGTTTATAACTTATATATTTGAACTTGTTTTGTATGTATTTTATTTTTATATTTATTTTATAACTTATGTGATCATTTTAGAGAAGGCTAATATTATGTAAAAATTAGCTTTCTTTTTATACATTTCTTATTTTGGGTTGAATGATTAGTTTTTTTTTATATTCAACCCGATCAACCCACTCAACACACTTAAATTTTAATTAGGTGGGTTAAATTTGAAATCAACCCACCTAAACTTAATTGGGTGGGTTGAAAAATCTCAAAAATCCACCCGACCCACCCAATGTTCACCCCTAGGGTCTGAGTCCAACCTTCGTTTTCTCCAACAATGGCTTCAAAATCCACGGCCTTGCAGAGGATTTGGAGAGGTGATATTAGGGTTTGGGAAATGATACAGAGAGAAGAAGAAGAAGATGTGATGATTGTGGTTTAGGAAGAAGGTGTTGAAATTGCTAAAGTATTGTTTTGTATTTGAATCTTATATGGGAATCGGAAAAAATATTGTATACCATTATATATTTCTGGGTATTTTCTTTTGTTGAACATTGATGTATTTCTGGGTTGTTCTTGAATAATTGGACATTGAGTTTGTTTATTATTTTTTAATAATTAATATTTTTTGTTAGCTTAATTTAATTTTATATTTTAAAAATGAGTGTCAGATGAGTAAATCCATTACAGTATGTTAGGGGAGACTTAAAATTAATGAGATAAAATTAGACAATATTTAAAAAACAGACTTGAGAAAATATATATTTAAATAGGGACCCATTTGAGAAAAATGAACTAAAAAAGATGCATGAGAAAGATGTTGCATTAAAGACATATCTAAGAGAAATTATTTTAGTGGAGAAATTGTAAAAAGAAGAAAAAATTACAATGTCACTTTTGATATAATAATATTTTGGAGGAGCATATGAAAAAAAAATATTTAGATAGGTACACCATTGATACACAATGAGATAGATTTTAAAAAATAATCTAATGAAGCATATTTAAAAATAAATAAGATGTTAGGGTAAAAGAGAGAGAGAGAGAGAGAGAAGAAGGAGAAGAAGAATTTAAGTAAGGGTATATTTATAAACATTTATTTTAATGGACGATTCAGGAAAAGAAAATTTGTGAGATAACCTTTTGTGTAATAATATTTTATAGCACCACTGGAAAGCAACATCTAGTACGACCACATTTGAAAAAAAAATATTTTAATTGAGGTAAATCAGAGAAATAAAGTTTAAAAAAATGCAAGAACGAAAAATATAAAAATTTTAGAATAGCATATTTGTAGAAATTTATTTTAATAGGACAATTAGAAAAAATTATGAGAATAACTCCTGGTATGCTAATAGTTTAAAAGACTATTGGAAATAAATATTTAAATAAGAGCACATTTGGGAAAAGAATATTTTAATCAAGGTAAATGAGGTGAAAAAGATTTAAAAGAAGGGCAAGAACGAAAATAAAAAAAATTCAAAAAGAGAAGGAAAAGAAAAAGTTAAAAAGAAAAAGGAATCAAAATGAAAAATACAATATTTTAAGTGGAAAAATAAATTATTATCATTATCATTATTATTAGTATTATTAGTATTCTTAGTAGTAGTAGTTTACCTTGGACTAGCTCATTTGTATTACACAAATTAAAAGCTCTAATAGTCGTAGCATAATCCATGAAGATTATTATATTATTATTATTAGTAGTTTACCTTGGACTAGCTCATTTGTATTACACAAATTAAAAGCTCTAATATTCATAGCATAATCCATGAAGATTATTATTAGCTTACCTTCGACTAGCTCATTTGTATCACACAAATTAAAAACTCTAATATTCGTAGCATAGTCCATGAGGTTCTTTATTGGGTACCCTTGTTTCTTGGCATTTCTTAACATTTCTCTTCTGATTATTTAAATTCTAGAGTTCTCTTACAATTTTTAAACTTCTCTCCCATAATTTCTCAAAGTATCTCTATAATTAAAAGTTTTGTTTTTATTAGGGTTTTTTTTAAGACACCCCCTCAACATTTTAAATTTGGCAATTTCAATTTGATTGTTATTTTTTTTGACAATTGACTCTTTTGCCTTTTAGATCTTTACATAATAAAAAACACCATCTGTTTTTTTTTTTGTTTGGAGGATTTTGATCAGGTAACAAGCACTTCAGCATTTGTTAATTGCAACGAATGTCATTTCTCACCCTATTTATTTAGTTATATTGATTCATAGTCATTTAATGAGTTCAAACACAATTAGTTGTGATAAACAATTCTTGATTATTGCCCTAACAGACAGACACATTTACGTGTAAAAAAACCAGACAACATTTTCAATTGGACCTTAATTGTAAATATTTAAAAGTTAAAGAGGTTTATTGCAGGAGAAAGAATAAGGATTAATTGCCAAATTTGAAAAGTTTAAAGGATACAAGTACAAAAAAAGAGAAAATTCAAAAAGTATCCCTCAATTTTACCTAAATATAACTTTTACCCTTAGTTTTTTAAAATAAAAAATATAACCCCCCAATATTTTTCATACCAAACAAAAGTATCTATTTTTTTTAACTTTTTTGGTTTAATTTTTATGACATGGTCAAATTGTCATTGGATATTCCACGCACTGCCTATATTTGTGCTGAGCTATACTACCTTCTAAACACTACTCTTAATTTTTTTTAATGACCCTTTTAGATAATGTGAAGGAAATTTCAGCACCAATTTGCACATTTATTTTTTCAATTTAAGAAAGTGAAATCTTAAAAAAAATGTAAATTTTGTTGTGACTTTAGTGGTACTGGGCAATTCTAACAAGTTGGTTTATTATGCACTATATTGAGCAATTCTTTTTTAAAGATTTCAAAATGTAGTGCAATGCAGTGTATAGTAAATCAATTTGTTCAAATTGGTGTTAAAAAAAGGCAAAGAAAAAAAAAAGAAAAACTTGTTTAAATTTGTGTTGTAGATTCTCTTCCCATTATTAATGTTTGAATTTAAGAGGGCCACTTAAAAAAAAAGAAAAAGAAAAAAGATCTAAGAGGGTTGTTTGAAAGCTGATATAGCATATCACAGATTTAAACAATATATTAGAATATTTAAGGACAATTTAGCTATTTAGAAAAAAAATATATTTTAGCACAATTGTCCCTCAAACTTGTCGTAGTTTAACAAATTGTCTTTTAAATTTTTAATTTTGATAATAAACTTTTTAAACTTGTAAAATTATTGTAATGTGCTCATCTTTATTAAATTTGCTTGGATTTTTTTGGTTAGATTTAAGGAGTTAAAAATTTTAGAATTAAAAGAAGAGATACTTTTTGTCTGATGTGGAAAACAGAGAGGATACATTTTAGATTCTAGTAAAATGGGATACTTTTTATTTTAAAAAAAGCCTTATTTGTGACAACTAAACTGATGAGAGCATACTGTATAGGCTTAGTTTGGTAGTGTTGTAGATTTTAAAAAAATTACTTTTAGTTGTGCTGAAGAAAGAAGCAGTTGTTACAAAAAGCAGCTGACTATTTAGTAAACTATAATTATAATAGATGTGCTTGTTCCAAAATCAGTGTAATAACGTTTGATAAATTATGAGGTTGAATTGCAGTGGATAGTTAAAAATTACGATTATATTATATTATACTATTATATATAATATAATATATACAATTACAATATAATATATATTTATTATTATATTTAATATAATACAAAAACTATTATTATAGAATATATTATATAATTATGAT
>NW_010365767.1:47934-70209 GCF_000414095.1 Morus notabilis
AATAATAATAATATTATTATATTATTAAAATAATTATAATATAATTATAATATCATATTATATGATAAAATAATAATATTATAGTTATTAATATAATTATGATATTATTTGTTACAATATAACTATTATAGTATATTATATCATATTATATTACGAGTTTAAATTTTAATTTAAAAAGATTGTAAATTTTAAATTTTATTAGGGATATTATTGATATTATAAAAGTTTGATTAATTGTTCTATGTTGATTTTCACATAATTTAAAAGTTAAAGTTATCTTTAGACTGTTTTTAATTTTAACTATACATTCTTAAAAAAATTTTCAAAAAGTATTTTTAAGAAGATTTACTAAATACTAAAATTAACTTTATGCTACGAATAAAAACTGATTTTAAGAGAAAAAAATAATACCAAACTAAGCCGTAATAACTTTGGGTCGTTTCTCCCGATTAGAAAAGAGGAAAAGAAAGGCAAATTCTACCGACGACGATCCATTTCCATCTTTTTTTTTTTCCATGTAAAAAGAGCAGAGCAGTCGATTGGGAAAAAAAGGGCAGTTTGAGAGAGAGAGAGAGAGAGAGAGGAGAGAGGAGAGGGAGAGAGAGATCATCTTTTTTTTTCCATGTAAAAAGAGCAGAGCAGTCGATTGGGAAAAAAGGGCAGTTTGAGAGAGAGAGTGAGAGAGAGAGAGAGAGAGAGAGTTTGAGAGAGAGAGAGGTAGTTAGAGAGAGAGAGAGAGAGAGAGATGGGAAAATTGGAAACATGGGCTCTGATACTAGTCCTTCTTGTTCCGCTTTCCCATGCAAATGCAACAACCCCTGATCAGCAAGTACGAGGAGAAGAAGATAAATCATCATCTTCTTCAAAACCCAACAACAGGAACAGCAGGAGAATCATCGATGTCAAAGGAGGCCCAGATTCTGTGGTGTGGGTGGTTCAGCTCTCCGATCTCCATTTCAGCGTCCACCACCCCGACAGAGCTCTCCACTTTAAGGAGTTTGTGGGCCCCGCTCTTTCTTTCATCAACCCTTCTCTCGTTCTCATCACCGGTGATCTCACAGGTCTCTCTCTGACTTCTTTTACTTTTTTTTCCCTTTTGTTGGGGATGATTTATTCAAAGAATTATATGGTATTCTTAATAATGGTTTGTTGGGTTTATCCAATTTTTTCATAATTGCTTCATGTTTGGGATTGTTAGTGTTAACTTATGGTAAATCTTACGTCTTGTTATTGTATCTAGAAGTTGGTTGACTTTTTAATTCATCAAGAAAGGCTACTTTTTTTAAAAAAAAAAAAAATTTGGGGTGGGGATTTGCGCTCTACGCCTTATGGCGGAGAGTGAAAATATGACGAGTGAGTGTGAAAATATGACAAGTTAAGTTGCTTGTTGTGCAATAGATGGAAGTATGGCAAGTTTTAACCCCTTTTTATTCTTAATTCTTAAAAAAAAAAAGTGCCTTTTATATGCTTATCAAGTGTCAACTGATCAAAAAGGTTGAGTGATTTATTGGCAAAGCCAGATGTGAGAGCCTTGTTTGTTAATGTAAGCATTTATCTTGAATTGTATTATGCTATTATGGTAAATAAAACTACCAACTTTTTGTGTAAAAATCATAGCCATGTTGCTTTTATATCATTATACTTTAGTGTCTGCTTATTTCGAAAAGAGCACCCTTATTCAATCCTAGGAGGTTGAATACCATTTTTGTTTCCTAAATGGAACTGACGTGTTTATCCAGCATTCTATAACTTCATGTTGTTCATATCGCTTCTAGATGGGAAGAGCAAGGATTTATTGACAATGAAGATAAACGAAGACGAGTGGCTGGAATACCAGAATGTGATGGAAGATGTTGTGAAAAGGAGTGGACTTGACAAAAGCATCTTTTTTGACCTCAGAGGGAATCACGATAACTTTGGCGTACCAGTGGTTGGTGGTTCTATCGATTTCTTTTCAAAGTATAGCATCAATGGGCAGTTGGGAAGAAATAAAAATGTCAACAGCGTCACCCTTCAGGTGAGTTATCCTTCCAGAGCTGGTTTATCTGTAATTGTGATGTTGAGTAGATTGAGTTTTACTGTTAGTAAGATGGTTCAACTTGTTACGAAATATTTGGCTTCAATTTTGAGATCAGCAATTGAGTTCAATTCTAACTTACCACAAGACGGTGTGGTAGGCCGAGTCCTTTTCATTTTGGAGAAGGATTATTTAGAACCTTAAATATTCCACTGAGTTAGCTATGGTTTTGTAGAAGTAGATGCATTTACGTATGTGTTATATAACACTGCAAAGTGATTATGATATATGTTATAATTGTTTTCAATACTTCCTCAACTTTACATGTTTTCTCTCCATCTCCCAGACTGCTGAGCAAAAACATCTCTTCGTTGGAATTGACAGTACAATGACTGTTGGTTTACGAGGTCCGACTAATCTTTTCGGACACCCAACAGATCAGCTATTAGCTGAACTAGACATGGAGCTTTCTCAATGGGATTCTCAATCAACAAAACCCATAATCAAGATTTCCTTTGGGCATTTTCCTCTTTCATTCTCAGCATCATCATCTTCTGGGAAGAGCCTCAAAGATGTATTCCTCAATCATTCCTTATCAGCTTACCTATGTGGGCATCTCCATACAAGGTTTGGTAAAAATTTGAAACATCATCACCAATCGGATCATCATGTTACCTTCCTACAGAAGTTTTTCCAGTTTAATCCACATGGAGTGAATTACGGTGATATTGTAAATTGTTCAACTGGAGTTGCACCGATCAAAGAATTCTGGGAGTGGGAGATGGGTGACTGGAGGAAGAGTAGAGCCATGCGAATTTTGGCCATTGATAGAGGGCAAGTTTCTTATCTAGATATTGACTTAAAGTTGGGAGGCAAAAAAACTATTATCTTGCCCACGTTTCCTTTGGATTCACGCTTCATGTCAACATCTTCATCGCATCACAAATATGAATGCCAAGTCATGGTTCCTTCTTCTTACGAGACAGTTAGAGCTTTGGTGTTTTCTGTTTCTCCTATCGTCTCAGTTATAGCTAGGATCTACGATTTGAGTCCCGGAAATCTCAATCTTGTCATGGAGACCCCAATGCACAAGATTGAAGAAAACAACTCTAGGGGGGATCTTTATGTTGCTCCATGGAATTATGGAGCCTTTGATGACCCAGCTCCTGATAGATATTGGTTGCAGATAGAAGCAATTGATGTCATGAGAAGGTCAACTTTGACTGATCTAAGGCCATTTTCCATCAATGGTCTTAATACGAAGGTCTCATGGACGTGGACGGAGTTTAAAGTCATGGGTTGTCAATGGGCAGCCCTTTATTACCCCATATTGTGGTCTGCTTTATATTTTATGCTCTCCATTCTTATTATTGCGAAAGCTTTGTTGATTTTCTCAAATAGGCGGTTCACTTATAAGGATTTTGTTGCTCACAAGAGCCTAAAAAATTGTATAGGATGGATTCTGCAGGAATTTTGCAAGGTTCCTATAGTATGGTTTGGTTTGCTGGGATACTTAGTTTACCTTATGTCATTCCCATGGTTTATTGGAAAAGTTTTCACCAATGGCGAGAATAGGGGGTACATGACTTACATGGGTTGGGCAGTCGGATCTTTCAATGAAAGGGAAAAGCATGAATATGTTGGATTCCCAGATATAATGGTGGTTGTTATTCCCCATCTTTTCTATGCGGTATTGCCTTCTATTTTGGTCACTGGCTTTCTGGCTGCTGAAAAGAGTATCTATTGGGACCATTTTCTGTCAGTTACAGGGAAGAAAGAAGATGATAATAACCGTGAGGAAATATCAAATTCTTGTATTGCAATGCGGTGGATTCGGAAAGTTCTTTTGTTGGTTTGCTTGGCAATCTGTTGGAAGCACTTTATGGTAAGATTTTCACCAACTAATCTAGCTCTTGCACTGAGGTCAATCTATGGGGTACATCTTGTGCAAGAATCAATTAAGACTTAACAGCACCATGTATAATAATAATAATAATTATTATTTTTTTAATTTTTTTAGATACCCATCATCTTCTCAGAAGTTTCAGTAGGACTTATGCAACACATGGTGTTAAGCTTCTTAGTTTTACCCTTTGGTCAATTTTTTGATGAAAATATAAACATGGTTGTTGAATCTTCCCATTGCACTTAGCAAAATGCTTACGTGAATATTGCCTATAGATCTTTTATTACAACATAGCATCAAAATGTGGTAGGATTTTGCACTCCTACCTATATTACGGTTATAGTGTAAGAAACAAAGTGCGGTCATATTTGCATTTATTTCTAAATGGTTTCAGTGTATCTAACTTTGGCTTTGTTATTTTTTTGTTATAGAATTGCAGGGCACTTGTGAAAGCTTATGAAATGAATCCGATTCTCCACTGTCCAGTATATAGTTTCGCAATCCCTCTGCTTTTGGCTTTTGCTGTCTACAAAACCAGAAGTTTATAATCGACATAAGAGAGGGCAACTTTTTGACCATTTATACCTCTCTCTCTCTCTCTCCCTCCTCGCCGGATTACAGTTTTAGCAAGTTTTGATGCTTACAATAATAGCAAAACAACTGACATATTTTGAGCAATCGTTGCTTCAATTCATCAATCATCTAATACAAGAATTGTTACAAGCTCCCTTGTGGTAGACCGAGTGATGTGTATTTACAAAGATGATAGTGGCATTTTATTTGTTACTAAAAAAAAAAAAACTTGGGAGAATTTTGTATACGAGTAAATACCCTAACGGGTAAGATTCTGCTTTTTGTTTGATTCTAACAAGATGCAACCTTCCCTACAGTATTGTCACCGCTGTAGAGTTTAACCACCAAGTTCACTGCAGTGAAAGCTCTCAAAAACTTGTAATGTTTGTCTTTATTCTCGTTTTGAAAAAACAGTCTTACTTTTCTCCAATCTTGAAGAGTGGATTTGATGGTTTGAACTCTATACCTCAAGTTAGAGTCAGGTATGAATTTACGATTAGAGATATGTCTCTAGGGTCTGTTTATTTTATATATTTAAATTTAAATTAATAATTCTGTTACAGTGTTTTTTTCTCATAAAAAATTTAAATTTTAAATTTAGAATCAAGAATCATAGTTTGAGTATATCTTTTAAACGAGTCCTTAATTTTTGTTAAATAGTAGAAATCTAAACCTTACATCACTTGTCAACTTTCTTTCCTTGTTTAAGAAGAATTAATGGAAAAAAAAAAAACCTTTTAAAAAAAATAACGGCAGTGCTTCCTTGTAGATATATTTGAGAGGATCCACCTACAAAACAGTAAAACAAAGCAGACAAATGAAGGGAAAAATATTTTACAAAGATAGAGAAAGTAAATAAATCTTGCTAGTATACACTAATTTGGAAGAAGAATCAATTACGAAGAAACTGACGCAGATTCGATAGTTCAAGAATTTAGGTGTTGTTTTACCAAAACTCCCTTTTTTGAACTACCGAATCTGTGCCGTTTTCCCCCCTAATATAAAAAAAAACATTAACTTTCCATAATTTCCAACCTGAAAAAACAAAAAGAATTAAATGAAAAAGGAAAATTGAGACGGCCTTTGGCGGCCAAGCTCAAGCCAGGGAAGCAATCGCAATACTAGGTACTACTAAGCCTAGGACTAGGATACTAAAATAAACTTGATCCTATTCAGAACTTATATCCTACTCCTAATATATTTTTATACACACACACATATATAAAATAATCCTAATCCTAAAATAATAAAAACTGCAATACTTTTACTTTGAATTATACGAAATTTTCGGAAAAAAAAAACTTTGGATAATACGACTTCAGGCTAAAAAATATCTACCAGCCTCGTTCATTTCGCAGATTCGAGTTTTCAATTCGAGTTGAGATGTGATGTTTTTTAAAAGTTTTTCACCGTAACATAAAAAGTTAAATGTGATATTTTCTAAAAAAATTTTACTGTAAAAACTTAAAATTAAAAATTTAAATTAATAAAATAAACAGGCCTTAATTAAACGTTTAATCCTAATCCTAAAAAATGTCCATTTTCTCAAAAGTACTATAAGCAGTACGGTGCGTATCGTATCTTCGTCAAGCAAATGTCCATAAACCCAGAAAAATTTCAAAAATTCAAAAAGCCAATTTCATTTTCGCTCTTTTTTTGCTCTTTTCATTCTTTTGTTTGTTTCGTCAGAAAAGAAAGGAAAAGAAAACGAGCAGGAAAATTAGGGCGTGGTCTCAGTTCAGCAGTTCTCATCGATCGATTCGACTGCGTTGCTTTATCTCCGATGGAGAATTCTTCGTCGACGATATCCTGTCCTTCGACTCCTCGTTGGAACTCCGAGAGGCCTTTCCTCACCGGCCAATTTCACCAGGTCTCAATTTCGCTTTTCTGTTTTCCTTTCTTTCTTTACTCTTCTACTGCTTCTCACATTTCCTTGTCGATTTCCTTGCATTGCGAGTTCTGAGAATGTGGATTCGGTTTTGATTCAGGATACCAAAACGACGTCGCGTTTCGCCGAAGCGAAGGGCCTTTCCGTTGATTCTCTTAGGTTATTTATCAGATCAATTCTGCGCTTTTCTTTTCTAGGATTCGTCAAGGAAGAATTTTTTTCCAGAATAATGTTTTGAATAACAGAAAAGAGGAAAAATTGACTTTAGGAAATACGAACATTAATTAATTAATTATTTTTTTTTCAATTCGTTGTAGTCTGGGATCGACGACGGCTATAGGTTGTTACGATGCTGCGGTTCAGGTAAGTATTCTCCGTGGGCGTTTCGATTTCCTAGTTAAGATAAATTTGAAATTTCAATAGTTTTGGGAATTTCCAGTTTTGTAATCTGAAAAAGAAATAAAATTTGCTTCTTTTTTTTTATTGCTTATATTCGGTTGTGTAGGAACTTATTGTCATTGATGACTTGTTGTCCGTACTGGTCGGAATTGAAGGACGATACATTTCGATTAAAAGGGTTCGTGGAAAGGAGGATAAGTTTAGCTTCCAGGTTGATGCATCCATGGATTTAGCACTTCAGGTAAGGTTTAGTCGAATTTTTGAGTTGCTGGACTTTGGAAATGTTTTTTTATGTGGAATTGTTTTTTTTTTTTTTTTGTTTTGTTTTTTTTTTAAATGTGGAATGTGGATTTTGTTGCAATTGTTGGACGATGTGGCTGCCATCAAAGCAAGCTTTACGAGCTGAAAAATGGGTTAACTACTCAACTGTGCTTTTATTTTGAAATAGTTAAGTGGGTATCGAGCATTCCAAGGATTTGAGAGCCGATGGCATTGTTGGATAATATCACTAAAATAAGTAGAGAAGATAATATGGATGAACATACATATAGAGGAGAGGAGCTATTTGGATTTTTAATTCTTTACTTGAAAACTGAGTTTAGAGTTTCTATTGTTTAAGCTGATGACAACATACTTTTTCAGGAATTATCAAAGAGGATATTTCCGTTGTGTGAGAGCTTCATGCTGATCAACCAATTTGTTGAATCAAGGTCACAGTTCAGTAATGGCTTAGTCAACCATGCCTTTGCTGCTGCGCTAAGGGCACTGCTTCTAGTAGGTTTTCTCTCCTTGCAAGTCATTTTGCATTCTGTCTTTCGTTGTTAGGTTTTTTTTTTATGTAATATGCAGTAAGAAAATTGCTGTGCTTTACTGCTCTCTAGCTGTCTGAAACTTAAGATGTCGATTTCCTTAGTTATTAGCAACAACCAATGTTGGTTGTGCCTTGTTGTTTCTGTTATTTAATTGTTTCTTTTACATCAAATATAATCAGGAAAAAAAAAGGAGTCAAAATTCAATCTTCCCATGGAATTTTTAATTTTAGTCTGATGCTTTGGTTGGTAAATCTAATTGGTTGTTACATAGATGAGCTTTTCTGATTTAGTGATTTGCTGATTTTAGTTACTTTCTCACCTCAATGAATGGGTGCCTTGTATTGTTTTCGATTCTAGGATTACCAGGCCATGGTGGCACAACTCGAACACCAGTTTCGACTTGGAAGACTCTCCTTACAAGGCTTGTGGTTCTACTGTCAGGTTTAAGCTTGTCTTAAACTTCTTGTTTTATTCATAGGTTGTTTACTGAGGGATCCTATATTGTGTGTTTCAGCCAATGATGGGGTCGATGCAAGCGTTATCTATTGTCATACAGAAGGCTTCTGCTAACAATTTTGTAGGCTCTGAAGTTCTTAACCTGTTGCAGAGCCAGGTTAAATTCTGTATGAGTTTTTGTAAAATTTAATGTTTCTCCGCCTTTGGTAGTAGCTATGTTTCCCCAGATTTTACTTTTAAAGCATTTTTTTCTTAATCTTTCTATTGCTTCTTCTAACTGATTTTAGCTTCCAATATTCAGGCTAAGGCCATGGCTGGTGATAATGCTGTGAGGTCGTTGCTAGAAAAGATGGCGCAATGTGCAAGCAATGCATACCTTAGCATATTAGAGAGGTACATTTAACAAGTGTAAAATTAACATTTCTTCTGCACTTTACAAATTCTCTCAAATGTTTAGAAGTGTGTTCTTTTACTTTCATAGTGAAGTTTGAATACACTGAATGGACCCAATCTGATGTCCTTACATGTTGTTTCTGGAAAGTACATTGTTTGGCGATTTGGCTTAAAAGGATTATCATTTCATATATCTATACAAGATTTTTATTTTTAATTATATATTTCCCTGGGATTGAACTTTTGGACCATGTTTTTCTTTTCCTTTGTCGCTTAGGATATTAGTTTGACAAAATCATATTGTTCAGTGGAATTACCATGTTTTGCGTTCATACTGTCATCTATTGTATAATATTTTACACCTCATAATGATTGATTTTGTTGCTGGTATGGAAAAACAACAATTTTCAGGTGGGTCTATGATGGAGTAATCGATGATCCTTACGGTGAATTTTTCATTGCTGAGAACAAAACTCTTCAAAAGGTAATTTGTTTTCAACCAAATTGAGTACATCAAATTGTGTTATGGTGCTTACAGTTTTAGGATCTTACAGGAGAGCCTGACTCAAGATTATGATGCCAAGTATTGGAGGCAGCGTTACAGTCTTAAGGATGGAATACCTAGCTTTCTTGCAAATATAGCTGGGACAATTTTGATGACAGGAAAATATCTCAACGTCATGAGAGAATGTGGGCATCACGTTCAGGTCCCATTTTGTATTCATTGCAGCTTTGTTGGGGGAGAAGTAAATAAAAAGGGTGGTTGCTTTGCTTACATGTAGCTACATCAGTTTATATTATTAATTGGACTTCATGCTTATTGATAGGTCCCAGTATCAGAAAATTCAAAATTAATGAGCTTTGGCACAAACCATCACTATCTTGAGTGTATAAAATCTGCTTATGACTTTGCCAGTGGTGAGCTTCTAAATCTCATCAAAGAAAAGGTGAGGTTCAATTGATTTCCTTAAATGCTTTCCCGTTTATCTTTATCGTTTTCTAGATTTCCCTGGAAATTGTTGGTCATACGGTATTATCTTAGTGGCACTTTGCTTTATATCATTGACTAGTCTCCTAAGATCATTACACTGTTTTCATTGTAGTATGATCTTTTGGGAAAGCTGCGATCTATAAAGCATTACCTTCTGCTCGATCAGGTATGCTATAAACACTAGACTGGAGAATATTTATCAACTAGACTATGATGCGTTATCAACAAACTGGAACCTACCTATGTTTAATTTTTCTAATGGTTGTAATGGTGTTATTGTTCTTATTTTCCAGATACTTAAATGGTGATATGTGTTTCAGGGTGATTTCTTGGTGCATTTTATGGATATAGCTAAGGATGAGCTTACAAAAAAGCTCGATGACATTTCTGTGGCGAAGCTGCAGGTTTGGTCCTTTCCCTTCAGGTGTCTTTCACTAAAAATTTCTGTCCCTTAGGATATGAAGTAAATAAGATGCTTGAATGATTGACTTTGTGGCTAAAGTCTCTGCTAGACCTTGCTTTGCGTACAACAGCAGCTGCAGCCGATCCTTTTCATGAGGACTTAACGTGTTGTGTGGTAAATGGCTGACTCTCTTGTTTGAAAATGGTTTTACTTCCATAATTTCATTAGCTTCATGTATTATCTCTTTGTTTTAGGAAACATCTTCTTTGCTTAAAAGACTTGGGACGCTTGATTCTGAAAACAGCAGAACTGTTCCTGGTGGTAATGATCTAGAGGAACCAGTGAACGTAACTGGCCTTGAGACATTTTCTTTGAGCTACAAGGTCTGTTTGTAATATACTTTCTTTTTCTGTCTCTATTTTAATCAGCAAAAGCCATTACTTGGTGGTTATGCCCATATTTATTGTTCATATATATATATATTATGACTTTATTGAAAGATAGCCGAGCGGCAGGTGGGGAATGTAGTGTATTACTAGACATTTTTTTTAAAGTAAAAAAATTTGTGGATAAGTGCAACATATCATGAAGTTGATTTTGCATTAATAAATTTTCATCAGAGCAATGATTTAAAATTGTCCTTCCCTTGTTTTTCCCCTCTTCTTGCTTGTGATATATAGTTTGAGCCACGGTTTTGTAAGCTGTATTTGTGACCTTATCCCCATTAGGAGGGCAAACTGGGATAGTATTTACTTCTCCAATAATATCTGGATTTATTTAAAATCTGCGTTTTTTGGGTAGAATGTGGATAATATCTACGTATAACTCATGTCAATGTGCCTTCTCTCTTGCAAACGTGCAAATGTCTTACTTTGGATGTCAACCTATGGCATGGCCTGTCAATGATGTATTTCATTTCTTTTTTCAGGTTCGATGGCCATTATCAATAGTTATATCTAGAAAGGCCCTAGCTAAGTACCAGTTGATTTTCCGCTTTCTTTTCCACTGCAAACATGTGGATCGGCAGCTTTGTGGGGCATGGCAAGTACATCAAGTATGAGCTAGAAGCTCTTTCAATTGTGTCTTTTTAAGGTCACTTGATGCTTGTGCTTTTCTCGCTTCTAGTTTATTGACATTACATATGCAGGGAATTCGTACCCTTAAAATGCGTGGAACTGCCATCTCCAGATCATCATTGCTCTGTCGCAGCATGCTTAAATTTATAAACAGCCTACTACACTATCTAACATTTGAGGTGCGCTTTATCTTTCCTCTTTTTATTCATTTATTCTCCCTCTTGAAATTGCTCAATATGCTGTTAGCTGTACTATTCAAGCTTGTTTATTACTTAAATTTAGTCTCTACTTTGTTATTTTTTATTTCTGCTGGTTAACTTGTACATTCCAAGAGCCTTTGATAAAGAATTTAGTAAGAAAACATAAAAACATGCATGGCGAAGAAGCGAGAGCATGATAGAACATGGATTTATATGTTATTCTGGACTCTTCAAAATAGTGAAAGGTTTCTGATGGAACACTCAACAATTTGGTAAAAACAGAGAAGAAAATGAATCAGAGATTTATTCGAGCGAAGAACCAACACTACAATACCGGTGATATTCGAGAGATCACCAACTCTCCACTGAGATTCCACTTAGATCCTCCCTAACTTCACAACCTCCTCCTTATTTATAGACTGGCCTTACCTACTGACTTACTAAATGCAGTTACATCCTAACAACTAACGTCATTCAGTTACATCATCACTCACACACCCACGCTTCTTCCTTCTCTTATAAACCAGCAGCCCGTGTCCTATCAGTTTCCCAAAATTTGAATCTGACCATTGGCATGCATGAACTGCTAGTTTCTGGTATCTTACTTTTGATTAAGTGTTACATGCTAAAGGATTCATTTGAATTCAGGAAATAAACGATGTTATATCCGTCTTTAAATAGGAGTTCATCTTATGTAGAAGTTTGTGAATTTTACTGGCTTGCAGCCTTTGATAAAGTATTCCTTGTCTTCAGGTTCTTGAACCGAATTGGCACGTGATGCACAATAGGCTTCAAACAGCAAAGAGTATAGATGAGGTCTACTCTTCACTTTAAGTCTCCTCTCTTTTTACGTATTTTAGCTTTTGGAATGTAGATGTAATTGTATAGGATTTTCCTAGATAATACTCTTCTGCTTTCATGTATGTCTGCGTTGTCTTACAAGGTTCTCCGTGAAGCAGGTTATCCAGCACCATGACTTTTTCCTTGACAAGTGTCTCAGAGAATGTTTGCTGCTTTTGCCTGAATTACTTAAGGTTAGTTCTGGTTGCTTGGTCGATAATTTGACATAACTAGAAACTGGGATATGCTTTTATGGTTGATTTCTAGAGGACAGCAGAACAGAAGCTATTCATGACAACGAGATGGCCTATCGGCTAGCTCCTTAATTTTTCAATAAAACTCCCATAATGAATTGAAATCTATCCACAGCCGTAGGATTTGAAACAAATTCCTGCCACACCCAGAAAGGGTTCTGTAATTTATGTTTGATTGCAGTTCATCTGTGAGACAATATTAAACAGTATTTTATCATCAAATTTAAAACCATTCAGAAGGTGACCTTTCCGGCCTTTTCAGATGTTTAGCTTTCTCATTATTTGAATTACCGGCATTGACTTGGAATCATATTCGTTCATTGTTGGAAACGTATTCAGTCATGGTATTCCATTGTCATTGTTACTTGTGGATCATCCTTAATACTTTCACCGTAATAACTAAAGTGACTCTTGGGGTCTATTAGAGTTGAATAAATTTCAGATAATAAAAAAGCAATTAGAAACTATACTTTATGGTTAGAGTAATGGTACTGTTTGACATAGGAAGTCAACAACTAATATGTTAGTTGCTTTAAGGTTCATCTTAGTAATTGATTCTAAATGCAGAAGGTGGAGAAGCTGAAATCGCTCTGCCTCCAGTATGCAGCAGCAACTCAGTGGTTGATATCATCTTCCATCGACATCCCCAGCCTAGAGGAATCATCTGATGGTTCAAATGTTTCTGAAAAAACCAAGCAATCGAAGTCGCGGAGCCCATCTCATGCACTAAAACTAAGTTCCAGCAATACAAATGTTACAGATTCTATACTGTAAGTTCAGAATTGTAGAAACAGGCATGTTTGCTTCCATAAACCGCTTCATTTTTCTCTGGCTTTCTAATGTGTCTCTCTCACTCATAACTTGTAGCAAATTTGAGAAGGAATTCAACACGGAGCTTCAGAGACTTGGGCCAATACTTAGCAGTAGTTCCCAAACAGAACCATATCTGACTCATCTAGCACAGTGTATCTTAGGCGTTGGAAATGAGCAGTGAATTTGCGGATACCTTTCGTCCTTTTCTCTAATCAAGGAGTTACTTCAGAATAACAATTGTAAATAAGCTTCTTCGAATACGATTGTTTTGGACTTGTGAATGTTGCGTGTCTAGAGTGTCCAGCTTTTAAGTATTTCAGTGAGGATCCGTTTAAAAGAAGGGAGGATTTTATGGAGCTTGTAATGATTGCTGTTTCTAAAATGATGTGTAAAAAAGATGTATTGTTGTATGCATAATATATTTTATTTTTACCGCTGGCCACTTTTGTAAAATGCTATCTTTTTTTGTTATTGGCTATTTTGTATTCGCCGACAGCGACTAGTGAGTAGCATCATTTGATGGGCATTTGATATGGTAGTTCATTCTCTCATTTCTCCCTTGCATTCCTTCTGCTTCATGTAGAGATTCTCATCACAAGTTGAACGTTTCAGTTTCACTGCAAGTCGCACAGATAAAATCCACATCTGGATCTTACAAATGAAACTCAGATTCCATTAGTTGTGATGATTGCCACTTGCAATGGATAATTTTTTAGTTACTCGTGCAACTTTCCATAGTTGTTAAAAAGTGAAAAATATGTTCAAGGGATGTTCATCCAATCTAATCCAGCTTATTTTGGTCATATAACAACTAATCCGATTAAATATCGGCTTTCAAAAATTATGTCCAATCCAATCTAATTACTAGAGTATCATCTAATTCAATATAATTATTGATTAATATTAGTTTGCATCAGATTGGACCAATCGATTTTCTGCTTGTGCTTTGTGTACATTTTTTCTCTAATCTTATATGTTCTTATTCAACTAATTTATTAGATCTTTTTGACAAAATTTAGATACTACAATTGAAAAAATAAAGCAAAAATTAACATCCATAGATTTAAAAAATATATAAACGCCAAATTATTTTAAAGTTGATTAAACATCCAATAAAAACTTAAAGAAATGAAAATAAATTTAGAAATTGATAAACATAAAAAGTTCGGCAAAAAAGAATACAAATTAATTACAAAAATTTTCTTTAAATTATGACTTATGTAGCACTTTGTCTCCCGGTGACCTATGTAACACTTTACCCTCGATCTTCAAAAAACGTAACCCTTTAATTTTACTCTTCTAATTAATTAATTACAAGAAAATTACTTAGAAAGTTTTAATTTATAATTTGTAGTATTTTTTAAGAGCATGTAGGATTATCAAAATATCCTTAAATTATGCAACATGAGCCACTTTTATGTTAAAAAATTGATTAAATTGAATTAAATCAGTCAGTTTGATTAGTTGATTGGATTCTATGAACACCCGATATGCTCCGATACGTACACAGACGTAGCAATCACATCCAGTTCCACTTCAGGTCAAGATAGGACCAGTTTGGTAATACTTTTTTTTTTTTTGGGTGCTCATTCATAAAAAGAAAAGGTTCATAAACCATTTACTGAATTGGAAAGCATACGGATGAGAACGAATAAATAGTTATTAATTAATTCTTATCAAAAGGATTCCAATTAATAAAACCAACCCGTAAAAGATTGATCTATTTAACCACATGGTAAGCAAAATATTTGTACTTGGAGAAATTTAACAAACACATTTGGACACGAGGTTCAAGAGAAAATGGCACCCCCTAAAAACCCTCTTGCATACCAGTACCACAGAGCAATAAAGAAATATTAGTACATAATTTATTGTATTAATACAGAGGCCGATTCAGCTTATTGCCCCCAAAATAGTTTGTATTTCTTATATAGTTATATCCGCCTGAATATGCTCCAAGCTTGCTATAGTTTAACAGTTGCTAAACAATTGACAAATTAAAATAAAGGCGACTGCCTTTGCATGGATCTAGACAGCCACAAATGCGTTGGACAAACAGCGCCAACTATATACAGAAGCTCATATTCCAATAATAACAAGAACTACAGACTAAAATCTGGTTCTCCTTTCCTTTCACCTGCATATCTCCACAATGCTCTCTTTTTGTCTGCACAACTTTGGAGACGGGCAAGAATGCGAACCACTTTCCTCCTCCAACAACCCTCTAGGAGTAGTTCTCCACCACAATTAACCAGCAAAGACGAAAAGCAAGGCCAACCAATGTGGTCAATGTGTGCAGGAAAACAGACTTATCGGCGATGATTACAAGCCTGGCAGACAGTGGACGACTTGAAATTAGCAAAGGTGCAATGTTCGCAAGACCAGTGGTCAGAGTCGTCAATAGTTCTACTGGAACTGCTTGATCTGGAAGCTGAAGCCTTGCCTCTCCCACTTCTCCCTTTACTGCTTGTACCTCCCAAGCTCTTTGAGCTTGCCATCCTGCTACAGGCACCATGGGAGTCCACATCAGAGAGGCCATTCTCAAGAGCTCGTACTAAATTTTCAAAATAGTTGCGGGTCACACTGTCATCATCAAATTGAAAGAAATAAGTTGATAATTCGAAAAGATGTTAGCTGCCTCCTGCGACTCAAAGCAAAACACAAAAGCGAAACTAGGTGTGACAATTGCCATCAAGAAAGTACAACAAAATTTGACCGCTCGAAAGGCAGATCATCATGGTACATAAACTACAGTAACATCATAAGAGTAAAATTTTAAAAGAAAAAATTAATAGCCAAAATTATCTGCTACCAACTATTTTACCCACAACACATCAGGAAAGAAAAGAAGTTACTTAGTACTCAAGATCCAGCTTCTATAATAATAGTAACAACAACAACAACTCAAGATCCATCTGACACTTAATGAAAACAGGCCTTTTGATCCAGTCAAATCATTGAGAGAGAAAATAGTTCTAAAGTTTTTGTTTAACAATAACCTGGTGAGTCCAGCAAGTTTTGTGCGGAACTCATTGAAATCTTTGGATTGGCCGTCTGCATTGAGATAAACTTGTAGCTCCTTTTCTGCACATTGATGAAGTCTTTCCAAACCAGACTCAGCTTCACCTGCATAGAGAGACCATAGTTTAAATAAATAAAACATGAACACAAAGAAAAAATAAAATCATGAAAGATAGCTGCTACCTGAAGGAAATTACATACCTTGCAAGTACTCAAAGAACTGTCTCTTGGCATGTTCATGCTCTGGTAAGTAGTATCCATATGCATACGTCCATTTCAGAACTCGCCTGCATTCAACTATCTGAAAACAGAGTTGCCAAGTAAGGTAAAGCCAGTATTTCAGTTCTAGGAGTGAAGCAAGTCAAACAATAATGTACCTGAAGCCAGGCCTCCGTTATGAACTTCAGCTGTGATTCGGGTTGGCATTGTATGTCACTCAGCTTCTCAAGCTACATAGTGAAAAGGATTTTTAAAACTCAAAATAACTTAAAAAAACAAATAAGAGATTATACTGCGCAAGATAAATGTGGTCATATTAAGAGGGGATACAAAAGAACTTCACTCCTATCTCCTTCAAGCACATCAATTAAGTTATCTACAATTTAATAATCATATGGATCACTATACTACCATTATTCTGTAAAATGGACAACTTACATGCACGTTTTGCATTTGCTGTAAATCTGCAAGCGCTTTCTGTCTAGACTGCAATATAGCCGAACAAAATTTCAGGCTTCGATTCATGTTATAAGATGCATCAATTAAATCAACCATGTACAGATATTTCACAGTTTGATTAAGTGTCAAAACAAAAAGCACAAGTACAGATATAACACGGACATCACAGATGACTATTCACTTTAAAGGTACAACATAAGATAACCAAACAAGGTAATATGACCCTGATGACTTGTTAGGAGGTTCCAGCTTGCAGACAACGAATAAAATACTGGCAGAATACAAGAACCATGAAAACCTAGTACATACCGACTGGTTGGTCGCCCATCTTTCATAATAATGAGTATACCTCTCAAGAGAATTCTTGGCCATCTCTCTTCTTTTCTCCGCCTCATCATACTGTAAAGTATCAGTCATTAAAATCAAGTCCCACACGGCTAAAAGAAGCAGCCTTAGGATATGTTAAGAAACAAAATAAACATGCAATGTATAGAACGTACCACTCCCTCTTGCTTTGCTGTTTCATAACGATTGCATGCATAAAAACCACCAGTCCTTTCACCATGGTCCGACCAAGCACCAAGGCAAAGCCTGAAAGCAGTAATTCAATTACATAAAGACCAAGTAATCACAAAAATCACAAATATGTCTGTATGGGAGGAAAAAGAAAAGCGATATATAAGTGCAAAAAGAAGGGGAAAGAAAAAAAAAATATAAAAATGTGATAAATATGCTTGAAAATCACTGCTAAACGAAGATCATAATGGGGGAAATTTCTATAGTATAAGTAATTAAATGATTGGCATGATAATATGAATATAGAAACAAAGTATGCAAGATTTAGTTACATGTGAAATCTCAACCGACTTGTACTGTTAAATAGCAGCTTACCAACAAAATTCAAATTTACAAGGTGGAGTGCACGTAATATGCATACACCCTTGGTTTTTCTCAATAGGCCGTTTGCATTTCGGACAGGGTTTTGAGTTGGCCAATATCCTGTAAATATCAAAGACAATAAGTAATTAATAGCACTTGTAGCCAAAAGAAAAAAAAAAGAGTCCAGTGAAATATCATGTAAAGCCACAACAAATGATATAGAATCTAATTAGATCTCTTGCATGCATGTGACAATTCAAAACAATCCATAATTTCCATTCTCCCCAAAAACAATTAATATGTTACTTCATTGCTTCACTTCATCCAATCCACCACTGATATTCCAATTCTAGATCTCTTGCATGCATGTGACAATTCAAAACAATCCATAATTTCCATTCTCCCCAAAAACAATTAACATGTTACTTCATTGCTTCACTTCATCCAATCCACCACTGATATTCCAATTCAGGCCTTACGATTTTTCCTTTGTCATGTCTCGGCCATAACCCCTAATTTGAGCCACTTAATTGGCGTCCTTTACGTTTGAGTAGGATGGAAGGATAAATATTGCATATCGTTTGATCCACATCTATGTTTGAAATAAGTTATACAATATAGAAAATTAATTCGCAAAATCATACTTCATTAAACTTTACACCTAAAACTATGGTATCTTGGTGTAATCCTTAGTCCTCGCAGCAGCTCTATCTAAATGAGGTCCCTAGTTGTATTGTATTCCAGTCTTTGTATTCTTTTATTATTCTATTGATAAGTATAGTTTTGTTTCTTTAAAAAATAAATAAATAAATAACGACGTCCCAAGTTAACAGGTGCTCTAGGTTTCAATGCAGGTGGAAAAGGGTTTGGATGTATTCGTCCTAGGCAATGCTTTATAAACAAAGCCAATATTGCTCTTCAGCGTTGCCTAATTTAGTCCAGCCTTCAGGCGCTAAAGAAACCATCAATGTTCAACAGAGCCTCATAATTTGCGAACTTATTTTAACCTAAAATACAGATTTACTAATAACAAGAAATAACGAAACACACAATGATCTTGTCTCATACCAATTCATGTTTTCAGATTCAGCACTATTCTTCAAAATCCATTTGGCAACAGTGCCACAATCAACTGGACGGTGCGCTTCCTCAGTACACTGCAAGGTCAAATTTTCAAGTCAGAAAAGTTTCTTCAGACATTTACAACCAATTATCTAATTGGAGGTCTTTCATATCTCCTAGCAATAGAAAGAGACTTGAGTGTCTTACATGTTTATACATTAGAGTTAGAAACAACAAAGAAAAAAAAAATGAAAGAATAGAAGAGACTCACGTTCCAGCAAAAGCTATATGAGCACCGACAAGTAACATCAAAACTTCCACTGCCAACAACAAAGTCTACAGCATAATCACAGCCTGGCGCCGGACACCATTTTGTCTGCAAAAGCAACCCACAAGTCACTGTAACATATTTGGCAAAAACAAAGCTTAAAAAAATGAGGCAACAAGAATGTATGGCATTCTGGAAAGAACTATAGTGATAGAATGGCCAAAAAATTTAAAACTTGTAGAAAATTCCTACAGGACTTCTAAGTTTTAATCAGCAAAACTAGGCAAATTCTGCAACTAATGCTTAACAAATAAAGCTTTTGTTGGAGTTGCAACAATTACTAAGTACTGGTTCACTAGGTCAAGCTCTATGTGCTTGAACATTAGTACCTCCACTGGAAATGGTTCCAATGCCGCACTCAACTAATTAGAAAGGCCTCAATGGATACCTTTTCACGTCAGGTAAGAAAACATATAAGAGAGGTAAGATGCAACAGAGTTACTTCCAATTGACAGATAAATAACTCATTAAAGTTCAAAATTTAATTACCTTTCTGTTGTCTTCAACATAAGATCTAATGAAGTAACGAGAATATTTCCCCCTCTCTTCACCAGATGCCAGTTTATAAATCATATCTTGACCGATAGCAGCAGAACAAGATGGATCAGGGCATCGCAACATCAAACAGCCAGGACCATCATTAATGGCCGTACTTATATATCCTAGAAGAGAAAACAAAACAGGACAGAAACCTCAAATCGTAAGTGAAATTACAAGTTATAGCCAGAAAATTTTAATAAGATTGAAAGAGACAGGTTGTTGGATATCCAGTGAAAGAAGTTATGAGATGACTGGAAGATAAAATATATAACCAGTTATGAATTAAATTGAGCTTCATATTATAAGTTATGCTTCGTATTTTTTGTATCCGCCTTTTTATTTAGAAAGTAAAATAACCAGTTCTAAGTTATTAGGCGTTAAGCTTCATTTACATCTGTTCATCCAAATAGGAATAATATATAGTGGAAGAAGTAACGAGATGACTGGAACACAATATGTATAACCAGTTCTGAATAAATCGTAATTCATATTAGGCATTGTGCTCACAAGTGTTTGTGCATAATTTTTATTTAGTATCGTAACCTGTTCTGAACTATTCAGCTTCATAAGTTTCGTAAACATCTTTTTATACAATATGTAATACTTTTGTTTTACGCGTTAACAGACGTAGACAGAGATTCTTTCCCCTTTTCCCCCTTGCATCAAATTAAAATATGCAAAAGAATATGCACTCATACTAGCGCTGCATCATTGAAGTTCCAAAGCATTAAAAACAGTTTTCTAACAAGATTCAACAGATTCATAATCAGTTGTAAAACTTATATATGGCTAAATATCCTCTTATGAAAAGATTACTAGCACTAACAGAGAGAAGAAAAATCAATGCCACAACAATCATCTGCACTAGTTTGCACATTTTCTGTAGTATTGATACTTCTAGAGGAAACAATGGTTTTTACTCCGAGATTTAATCCAGAAATATAAGAGCATCAGGACACTAATAGGAAAGATATTCCGGACCAAACCTCCCCAACATGTATCACAGAAAGGATGACCACAAACAGCAGTATGAATCTTATCACGAGGATAGGCTTCAAAACAAATCCCACAAGTCAACTGTCAAAAAATAAGAATATGAAATTAGAAATTCACATACATTTTATTGTAGAGCACCAAAACACCAATAACAAGTTAACGCAAAGCAGAATACAAATAATATAACCTACGTCCTATATGAAAAATACTTACTTCAGTGGCATTTGGATATTCAACAACTGGTTTTTCCAGAAAGCCAACAGCCTTGCAAACCTTTTCCTCATCGGCAAACCACTCATCATGCACTTTACTGACACTCCTGTTAATAGAAAGGAATAACGACTTACTTAAACCATATAGACAACAATCTACCATAACCTCAACCCTAACAAATCAAAAGCAAAAACATAACGTAGATTTTGATCAGATTAAAAAAAAAAAAAACGACAGCATAACAGCTACATCATTTACCAGTTATAGTAGCGGAGCAATATGCTAGCCGCAACCTTTGAAATAGAAAGCACAGTAGAAATCCTCATAATATCATCCTCTTGACGCTGACAAATATCCGCTTCGGTCAAGATGGTATAGTTTTGCTGTGACAAGAAACCCGATTAATCAATAATATTACAACAATGACTTTATTAAGTTAAAAATAAATATATATATATATATAAGACAAAATGTATTATAACCATGCACAGGCAATTCACTATGCTTCAGCAAAACACGAGGCATTAAGTGTCAGAACGTCCATTGTGCAGACTGCAGTTGCTACTGAAGTCTGCAATGAATGATCTGTTCTATATTCAAGTTCTAATAAAAAGTCCACACACAAATCGCATTATGTTGCAAATATATATATATATATATATATATTTGCGTAAGCAAAACAGGCAAATTCAACAGCAACCATCACTGTGCCAATTTGCCAAACACTACCGCAACAGAGAGAATCAAATTTTTGAAACATCACTGAAAAACGATGAAGAAGAACTGTAACCATGTTTTTGAAGAACCTTAAAAGTCATGCTATACCACGACTACCCCGAAAAAACGAAAATCATAAACACATCAAAATTGATCTAGCACCTTGTTATTCATTGGTAATACTTCCCAGGTTAATCCAAATATCAAATCAAGCAGAATCGACGTTAGCATAACTGAGGGGGGGGGGGGGGAAGACGAAGAAACAGCTTAAGAGCGCTTAAAGCTTAAATTATACCTAAATTAGCATAGTCAAACTATTAATAAGCCTGATACCCAATAATTGATCAAGCACCAAGTTAACTACTCGTTGGAATACTTCCATGATTAATCCAAATATAATCGAAACCACTCCAAATTAACATTCACGATACAGCTAAAACCAAACCAACCAGCAAAATGCACCAAATTAACATTACACAATTATTAACAATCAATAAAAAAAAAAAAGCAGAACTTTATTTGTTTTTCCAAAATCAAGGATGATTATCCAAAGCATCCACCTGGTGGCGATGGGAAACGACATCATCGGAATCATCGGAGTCGTTGTCGATGAACTCGTAATCGGCGATGTCGGCGTCGTCGCTGTCCAATCCGGCGGCGGCGGCGTCATCGTCACCGCCGCTGTAGAAGTGGTCATCATTGTCGTCCTCGTCGTCGTTAGCATCGTGCATGTCGAATTCGTCCTCCGAATCCATCCGAATTCTCTTGCGGGCTCCCAAACCGGCACAACCGAAACCCTAATTGGAAATCGGCAGAGAAA